>NW_020664562.1:37144294-37175081 GCF_002925995.2 Terrapene triunguis | reverse complement strand
TATGCTCTAATAAATTTGTTAGTCTCTAAGGTGCCACAAGTACTCCTCCTGTTCTTTTTGCGGATACAGACTAACACGGCTGCTACTCTGAAACCTGTCAAGATTAGAAAGACGCTTTACAGTGATTGACTCAAGGAGCTCAATCTGTTTAGTTTAACAAAGAAAAGGTTAAGGAGTGACTTGATTGCTGTCTATAAGTGTCTACGTGGGTAACGGGCTCTTCAACCTATCAGAGAAAAATATAACACTATCCAATGTTTGGAAGTTGAATCTAACCAAATTCGGACGGGAAATAAGTCATAATTTTTAACAGTGAGAGTAATTAGCCATTGGAAAAATTTACCAAGTGTCATGGAGTATTCTCCATCGCCAACAATTTTTCAATCAATTTTGGATGGTTTTCTAAAAGATATATTCTAAGAATTATTTTTGGGAAGTTCTAGGGCCTCTGTTGTACTAGATTAGATCACAGTGGTCCCTTCTTGCCTTGGAATCTATGAAAAGAAATTGAATGTAATGCTATAAACTCCTAAAAATGGAGGGTTTTCATCTTCATTGTCAGATCATCCTGGCAAAATGAAAAGTTTATAAAATATGGACCTTGAAGCAGCAATTAAAATCTCTGGAAGGGATGCCACAGTACATATATTAGCTAGGCCTTCCCCATAGCCCCCAGTACATGAGTGCATGACTGATGTTAGTGCTTAAAAAATAAGTTTGAGCATCATTAAACTTGAACCTTCTTACATAAAAGCTGTTAGGTATCTCAAATCATTAACAGAAAAATCTTATAGATTTATATATAAAATAGTAATTTTTAAAATAATCCAAAACAAGAACCTTGAATCCTAAACCCATCCTGTGATTTTGTTTCAAAGTTGAATCTAAAATATGATGGAACTTATTTTCTTGTTCCTGAATTCAAAAGGGGACTGTTACATGAAGAGTATTGTGCTGATAATTGTGGAAATATGAGAGGAGCTGATTTTTATGTGACTTTCACTCTTCAAGATGAGTGAAGTCTCATAAACTCATAAAACTGTGTGGAAATCTCATGAGGTTGCCTGAAATCTTGGGAAAACACCTCATGAGATTTTGGCACCATCAAACCTGATTCCTCATTCTGATTTGGTTTCAGACCCTAGCCCAATTCAGATCCAGTCAATGGGATTTAAGCTCTTAACTGCCTAAACCATTTTTGAAAATGTGATTTAGGCTCCTAAATCAGTTAGGTGTTGCAACACTGAGTACAGCAATGCCTACATTTTTTTAAAATCTGGGCTTGCCTGCTAAGTCCACCCCTGATTTTTAAACCAAATGTTTGGAAACACTGTTGGGGGCCCAATCCTGAAAATAGTAACAGGAACGAGCAGTATTCTTTTGAAGGGACAATTCATATACATAAGGGATTGCAGGATTGAGCCCCTAAACGAGGAAAATGTTTCCAACTATTTTGTGATAAGTGACTTGTGACAAGACCCATTTAAGGATTCTCTGTGCCTCCAGCTACAGTTGATGAGGTCCCTGAGTTCAGGGAGAGAAAACTTGGCAGCTAAAAGGCTTTGTTTCACCTTTAAGGAAAATGCATCTTGTCTGGATAATAAAGTTTAGAAAAAGAAAAGATGTACATTATCTACTGTGACGGGTTGGATCACAGAAACCCCCTTGGGAGCTGCCACCCGATGTGCCAAGACTACCCCTGCTTCTGTTTTCCCTGCCAGTTCAGGACTCCAGCACCCCGTCTTGCTGAATTAGACACTCCAGTCCACTTCAACACAGACCCAGGGTCTGAATTACTTGTCCCAAAGCTACAAGTTTACCCAAAAACAGCTCACAGGAGTGTGCTTGTCTTTAGCACTCAGATGCCCAACTCCCAATGGGGTCTAAACCCAGATAAATCCGTTTTACCCTGCATAAAGCTTATGCAGGGCAAACTCATAAATTGTTCGCCCTCTATAACACAGATAGAGAGATATGCACAGTTGTTTGCTCCCCCAGGTATTAATACATACTCTGAGTAAATTACTAAATAAAAAGTGATTTTATTAAATACAGACAGTAGGATTTAAGTGGTTCAAAGTAGTAACAGACAGAACAAAGTAAGTCACAAGCAAAATAAAATAAAATGCGCAAATCTATGCCTAATCAAACTAAATACAGATAAGTTCCTCACCAGTTCCAGAATGCTCCCTTTTACAGGCTAATCTCCCTTTAGCCTGGGTCCAGCAATCTCTCACAACCCCTGTAGTTACTCTCTTTTGTTTCAGTTCCCTTCAAGCATCCTGGGGGGGTGGAGAGGCTCCTTCTTTAGCCAGCTGAAGACAAAATGGAGGGGTCTCCCCCAGGGTTAAATAGACTCTCTCTTGTGGGAGGAGACCCCCCTCCTCCCTCCTATGCAAAGTCCAGCTCCAAGATGGAGTTCTGGAGTCACCTGGGCAAGTCACATGTCCCTGCATGACTCAGTCTTTACAGGCTGAAGCCATTGCCCACATGGAATCTTGCATGTCTCCAGGAAGACTTCTTATGTGGATTGGAGCATTCCAAGATGCATTGTTCCCTGATCAGGTACTTAACCTGGCGAATTCCTTCCTAAAGAAGCTGACCAAATGCCTCCCAAAGCTTACTTAGAAACCAAGCAAGCATACAGCCCATATTCTTAACCTCAAGTAGAAAATGATATATATATGTACAAATAGGATGAATAGATATAGTAGACCATAACCTTTACGGAGATATGTTACCTGGCACAGGCAGCACAAAACATATTCCAGTTATGTCATACATACATTTATACGCACCCCCTCCCCATAAAGCCTTATGGGGTACACTGTCACATCTACCTATTAAGGTAATTATATAGGTCTCCACTCTGTAGTCTCTTATAGATGTATACAGAATGGAATATATAACCTGGAACAACTGAGGTATGCCAACAGTTGGTTGATTATCAGTGGAGGAGGACCAAAATATCCCTCCTGTCCATAAAAGAAACACACACATGCTTTATGCAACCTGGATTTACCTATGGCATGGTGTGACTCACTTAAATTCCTTTAGATAGACAAAGCCACTCTTGGGTCTTCTAACCATACTAGGAAGAACATCCTCTGAGTACATTGTTCCCCAACTATCCTGACTATTGTTCATTCTGCTCAAGTAAATGTCAGAGACTCCTATAGCAGAGTTTATGTGGAAAGCAGTTCTCATTAATAATAGTATGGGACTGTATAATCTCCTCCTGCAATTTACTAATGCCTCTAGGATCTGTTGCCTATGAGCAGAATCTACATGCTACTTAACCCATTGTCTAACAAATGAACACACACTAGTTTCCATTGTATGTATGTAAACCCTCAGCGCCGAAGTCTTAAAAATGTGGAAAACCTTACTCCTATTTAATTTTTGGTGTGGTTGATCACTGATGGTTTGTGATTAGTAATTGAATTACTAAATAGATGGCCAGATAAATTACCCAAAAAATCCTTATGCCATTAATGATGTTGCTTCCCAAGTGCAGATTGTTTTTCTTCAAGGGATAACAATTGCACAATAGCTTCTGCTTCTTGGTGGCTAAAGAGCCTTAGTCCCTCTTTTCCTGTCAAGATATTTTTGATGTTTCTGATTCTGATGCCTGATAATATTTTTCAAATGTGTGTCATATTTGTATAAATATGGTGGGGACGTTTGCACCCACCTGGCTATTATTCTTATATGAGGTTTTACAAACCCACACTTGCTGCTGTTGTCACTGCTCCAGTTTTGAGGGACCTGGGTTAAATTTTCTGATTTCAAACAGAGTAAGAGTTCCTCTATTAGTACTCTCGATTTATCCTGGGTCCTGTGTCAACTTGAACAACAAGTGAATTGTTCCCTGCTGGGTGTTTGCATTAAAATAAATTATAACAAAATAACAGCATCCACACTCTACAACCCTCTGGCAGCCACTATTGCCTAAAATTAAAATGTTTTTGTTGATTCACTGTTTGTTGTCTGTACCTTTGTTATCCAAAGCGGTCTCTAAAAAGGGAACAATAAAAGCAGTAGAGTGGGTGGAGGTAGAAAGTGCTATATCAGTGTGCAGGCTGCTAATAGAATAAAGGTAAGGATCAAAGCATGTTGACTGTCGTCAGTAAAGATAACAATAATGTTTTGACCAGAAGGTCATATTTCAGAATAACTTGTAGGTGAACTGGAGTGCACATAGGGGTTGGTAATAAGAAGAGATGGCCCTACGCTAGACATGTCACAAATTTTGTCGGACATTGACCGTGTCATGAGGAAAATAGCTGCAGAAGGCAAATGATCGATTTTATGGACAAATGATAAAGCACAATTGGATGACCCTGATTTTGCTGATGACATTTTCCTGCTTAGTTCAACATATCGCTTAATGGAGGAAAAGACTCAGCTTTTGGCAGTACAGCAAAACCAGTTGGTTTGTTCATCAACAAGGGGAAGGTAAAACATCAGTGTCGCAAAAGTAACCATTAGAGGGGCTGAAGAAATACTAAGAAGCAAGTCATTTTACCTATGTAGGGTGTGAGATGTCCCATTATGATGACACCGTGCTAGAAATCAAATGACAAATATAAAAACATCGAACAACTTTCATAAACTTGAAAAGATTTGGAAAGGCAGCATGATGGCACTGACACAAAAATACAAATTTTTAACACTAACATCAGGCCTGTCCTCCTTTATGGAGCAGAGTCATGGAAATTGATAAGAAGATCAACTCATTCCAATGTAAATACCTGTAGAAGATCTTCAGTGTCCATTGGAAAGAGTATCTTGCAACATCAGATATTCTAAGTAGAGCAAAGCAATCTAAAGCATCAAATATGGTGTAAGAAGACAACAAACACATTTTGGACACACTTTAAGGATGCCCCCAATACAACTTCCACAGGAAGTGATAACATAAACACCACCTGGAAAGAGAAAACGAGGGAAACATAGAGAAACATTATGCAAAACAGTAGCGAAAGAAGGCATATCCATCAGTAGGGCACTCAGAAATCTGAACAGACTAGCACAAGACTGAAAAGTGGCATAAACTGGTGGATGCTCTATGTTCCTGAGGATGCAGGACGAGAAGAAAGAAAGAAAGAAATGTTGTGGAGCTGAAATCTAATCTTCTATCCCCATCCTGACCAAACCAAAATCCTGGTTCTGTACACCCCTGAACTCTAAGGTCTCCTCATGCCAGGTCTGAATTTTATAGTTTGATTCTGTCTGTAATAATGAGCTCTGTGTAGCTTTTCACTAATATGCCACCAGTTTGAGTCCAGTACAAGACACTAGTGTATAGAGCAGGGCTAATAATTTTCAGTGAATCAGATATTTGATGAACTTTGCCTCTTTTTTGTTTATGAATTGTCTGTGAAAAGCTTACAATTGTCTGAATTGTATTCAAATTATTCACAGAATTCTAAATCTGTAGCTCATTTGCTGCAAGTGTCTGTGAATATTAAAAATGTTTAGTTTTGATTGGACACAAAGATCACGGGGTATATTTCTGTTATCTGGTTGTATGAGGTTAACTCCTAGTGACTATTCATATTAATGAATTCACTATTTGCTTTCCACAAATATTCTCCCCAATTCACTGAGAGTTTTGTTTCAATGAACATTCCTGCCGGCAAACTCATCCACTCAAATAATCACAGAAGATGAACACAAAAGGAGATGTGATAACAATCCAAGAAATTCATTTTAAAATGTGACTGAATATTCATAATTGTTTACAACATTCATTCACCTTGCTCTGTGACTGAAAGTTGTTGCCAACTGATGGCTGTTCACTGGGCTATGTGAAATGAGTTGGTGGTCTCAGTCCAGTTCCTGGTGGGCAGTTGTCCATATCACAAGAACTGTATCTTAACTGGCATTTCTGTACTTAGTTTTAGCTAAGAGGACAAAGACTGAATGGGCACGGAAATTAAACCCTGTTGATTTTAGATGATGATCATTTCAAGCCAGACTTCAGACACATTAGCTGGGGAAGTCTGGGGAAAATTGTATTGTGGATACTCCTGCTGAACTGGTTTTGAAAATTAGTAGAGAATGCACCAAGTTCACCAACACACATCAGTCAAAGACTAGTGTTACATCATTTTTATATTTAGGGACTGCTGAAGATCCAAACGTAGAAATGTGTAGCCATTACTCTCAAATTCACAAAGCATCATTTGTACTTAAAGTCAAAGATAATCTGCTTTTATCCTACTTTATCATTTTATACACGTCCAAAGCTATTCTAAAGATATCAGAATTTCACTTCCAAGAAGTTCAGTTCTTCAGCTGTAGTATCAATGCAAAAATCTTTTTACCAGTCTCATTTCTTCCTCCAACAGAACTTTGATTTTTTACATTATGGAACATGTTTACAATAAAAGCTGTGCTTTGGAAGTTGGAATAAATAATAAGGGATTTAAAATTAGATATGCAGAGATATTAAATAATTTCTACTGGTTGAAAACTAAGATTTTGGAAATTAAGTGCTATCCTAGTTCTGTATTTATCATAATACATGGATGTGGTTTCCGCCAAATGTAAGCGAAACTCTTCATCATATTGCAGCCCTTCAGTATCCCATTATTCTACCTGTTTCATCCTTATTCTAATTGTTTCACATGAGCACAAATAACTCTCTCTGCTGCCTTTGTAAATGTCATAACAGATACTTGCCTAGGATGATTTGGATTGATGCAATGCCTAGTTCTCTCTCTTCCTAGGTATCTGGGTATTTTAGAAGATCTTTTTATTGTTCATTCTTTATTTCAAATCCTGTACTGTCTATGAAAGGAAAATGCTGTTAGTAGACATTCCTTCCTTCAGGTACAAGGGATCTTATGATGTCAGCCCATCTGCTTTCCAGAGCTAGCTACTCTCTATGATAAGGATGGGGTCTCATACATTCACCCGTAACCTTCTGTTCCAAAATGCTGCTCAGTGCAGAGTTGCCAAGTTGGAGATGTGTGTGTGATAGTGTAGGGAAGCTGGAGATGCCTCCCACAAAATTACTTAAGCAGAAATAAAATATTTGCCTTTAAAATGAATTCTGCAGTCACAGGCTCAAAATAGCGTTTGGGTCTGCAGAATGCTGAAAACTAGGAAATATTTCCTCATGATCAAGAAGGGTTTAAGCTTTAAAGATCTAGTTGCTGTTGATCAGACTTTTTTTTTCTCTGGCTCTAGCTGCAGGGATTTCATCAGGCCTGTTACCTGCTGGGCTGGTATTAGGGATGTCTGGACAGATACAGTACATCTGTTGACTTCAGTAGCACATCAGTAGAATGTGGCAGCATGGAATTTGGAATGAAGGTGCAGAAGTGAAGTTTGTGTGAGAGTGCAAGAGGGCTTGTTTAATCTGCACAGCAATCATTTTCTGCATCGGTTGCTATTCTAGTAGATAGCACGTTATCACACAATCATGCAGTCTTCACACTGCATTGGAAAAAGCCGCTCTGTAGTTCAGTATGATGTCTGCTTCGGAAATCCAATCTTTTGTTGAATACTTGTGAATATATTTGCTTTTAGGGATGAATTAGCTTGTCCAGAAGGGAAAAAATGGGGATTTTTACTTAGGCCTAATTGTGGACTCAGGTTTACATGGTGGGTCTCTGAATTTTGGGCAAACTCATTTAAGGAGCTTCTAGCACCTTTGCATTAAATGGTGAATGCACTTGTTTTCTGCCCTCATCCTAAAAGAATCTTATTCAGATGTGTGTTCGATGCGTCCTTCTGCACAGTGCATGTGTATGTATGTGTGATTAACAAAAAGTGGGCCAATTATCCAAATGTCTATTCTGCTTGTCCTATAGACTGAAACAAGTTGATCTGGTGCAAATTTATTGAACATCTTTTATTTCAGACCTTTGCTGAAATAACCCACTTTCTTGAGCCTCTTCAGACGTCCAGTCGAAGAGGAGATGCCTGGCTATCTTAATTTTTACACACTTTTAAGCTACATTCGAAATTAAAAGGGAAAATTCCAGCAATCAAAATAAGCAACGGTCATTTGTGCGTTTTACTTAGCTAGTGGTATGCCTTAGGTACAGGGTATGAGAAAGAGGGGAATGTCTAAAATGTCTTAATATTTTCTTATTGAATATATGTTGTCTAAACTTAGATATTTGATGTTTCATCCAAAGTTTACTTAATTATTCCTTTAATGCTAATCTCAGTTACTATACTATTCTGATCCAGGTTGTACTGTCAGATTTGCATAAAGATCCAAATTTGTGGGGAGTGGTGTCATATAAATATATAATGATCAAACCCATATTTTAAAAAATGGGTTCAATCATAAATGTTTGAGAGAAATGTGGTCATGATGGAAACCCCTGCTCACATCCAGATCCAAGGACAATCAAAAGATACAATGAAGGTATAAATGTGTTTGCTTATATAGAGGGTCTGGACCTGATATGACAATGAATGATATTTTAAAAGCAGTTGATAGATCCTTGAAAACTTTTCACACACCTTTTCTTCAGGAAGGATAGACTCAGACTCTCAGATTGTTCCTACAAGGGGAAAGAAAGCTCCAGATGAGAACAGCATATAGTCCATTCTCCTAAATTCCATATCCTCACTCAGTCCATTGAATAGCCGAGTGCATGGAGCCTTACAAACACTCCACAGTCTCCAGTTCTGAAGCAGCTTTGTTCTCCCACTTTTTTTGTTTGGTTGGTTTTTAGTCACAACATTCTGATGTTTCTCAACAATGAATATGCCTTTCAGTTCAAAGTCTGGAATAAATTTGTGGAGGTGTATCCATTTCTAAGATTCAGAAAAGCCAGGGTGGTGGGTAACGAATCCACCCGCTGATCCCTTGCTGTACCTGTTTTGTGTTCTCATTGATAGGTAGATCTCTGGGCCCTTTTCATGGGGAGGAGATCTAAAAGCTACAGCTCTCTGACCTGTATTTCCCTTACTACTGCTGCTTCTGCATGGGTTTGACCCTTTCTCTCTTCAAAAACTCTAAGTCAAAATGCATCAGTAAGGATAACTGTCCCACATGGATGATATAGGCATTTCAATGGCAGACAGGCACTGGAATCCTGCTCCATACTAGGATGCTTAAATCTAGTGCTGCCCCTACTTGACACTTTATCCCTATACCTCAGTATTTTCGCTCAGTAAATTATGGGTGGATTGAAAACATCCAGGGATTTGCCGCTGCATTTACACTTGCAGCAGGTGAATGAATGACCTAACCCACTAATCTTTATTGCATCAAGGCCTTGGAAGCTCGAATAAACTGAACTGCATTTGCAAAATATGTTAATGCCAGCAGTGCACAAACTTCCTACTGCAAAATAAAAGCCCCGAGGTTTGGTAGGCATAGTTTGATGTCTATATTTTAAAATCCCATCTCTAAAACACAGCCTTACCTTTGAAATAATCCATATTGTTTTTTGTTTCTGGGAGAGATTTAGCCAGGGCAGGATAGAGAACTTAACGGGCTGGTTTTAGTTTTAAAAAAAAAAAAAATACAAAGCTTGCTTTTAAGAGATGTGCTGAGCACCTCCAATTCTAATTAAACTGATGGGAGCTGTGACGGCTCAGTACCTTTTGAAAATCAAGCCAATGCTACATTCCCTGCCCCCCCCCCCCCACTAACCCCATTCTCATCCCTAATTTATTGATTTGCATAGTCTATCACAATACGGATTGAAGGTTTGAACATGCATTCAGATTCCCAGAGAAGGAATGAAAGGTATAAGGCATTCATTATTATTGTCTCAAAGCTTTAGTATGTCATGCCATTAGTAAATGACTACTAATTAATGTCATTCTAATCTATTAGAATTTCCATTAAGAGAGAAACTAGATCTTTGCCAAACAATATTTGATGCCCAAGGCACTTGTTATTGGAAATACTCCTTTCTATTGTTGTTTTCAGTAAACAAGGCACCTTCTTTAGCTGTCAGTGTGGAAAGTAGTGTGTAAATTTCCGACATGCCCATCTTTGATTTATATGCAAATTCTGAATTCATCTACTCTTTTCCCCTAACATGACTTTATTCAGCTTTTACCCCTTTGGTGCTAATTTAGGATTTCTTACCTAGAAGCAAGCTCATTGCCAGGAAAGGAAAAATCAATGGCTGCAAACACCCAGGGGTTAGTTATTTTAGTGTTCATGTGAGTATGCCTGGTGGCAGCTGCATAGAATCTCCATTACAGAACATGCGGTGCATGATTGGAGCAAATCTCTTGGTACATTAGTCACTGAAATCCTCATTTCTTCTAATTATATGACTCTCCTGAATTAATTGCTGTGGGTTTGCATCCCTGAGTTTCACTCTGAATTTAATTTAAACCCAAAACTCAATCTGAACTGCCAAGTTCTGTCTGATTCCAGGTTGAATTCAGAACTTCGTGTGGGTTCCATCTGAAACCATAATTTACACTAGTCTTGCTTGTAAGTGGGCTTAGCCATGCTGAAAGGTTCACAAATCACCCAGGCCAACTTGTATCCTCCTACAGATGTGCCTATGTGGGGGAGGGGCTGGAAATTCCCTGAGGTGAATGTCAAAGGCCCCCAGTTCAGCAAAGCACTAAAGCATATTCCTATTTAATGTCTTCAATAGGACTTAAATATGTGCTTACGGTTTTGCTGAATCAGGGCCAGAGTTTCTTTGAAATATTCCCACAGATCTCCAAGACCCAAAAGGAAAGGAATCCCCATTGTTATGGAAGCTTGTACCCCTGCATTGTTGCTCTAGGTTACCCCTTCTCTGTTGGCCATGTTATTATGAGAGCCTGGCTGCAGCGGGGCAGGCAAACAGTGCCTGTACAAACCTCCATCTCAGAAAGGCATGCAGGTATTTAGTCTGTGTGAATGCTGCTTGGAGCAACATTTATCTGCTACCTATAGAGGAGAGAATGTTGCAGACAGCAGCTGCAGTTAGGTTTGGGTGGAGGGGAGAGGGAAGGGAACTGCAGAGCCAGTGCTGCCTTGGAATAGATGCATAGGTTAGTGCTTCCCATCAGGCACAAAAGTGAAAAGGCGGCCTTGGGCCTCATCCCTTCAAAACAAAACGGTGCCAAATGCTTTACTGTAAATTGTGGGGCGACTGAGTTTTTTGGTTTAAAAAATCACCCAACTCTCTTTTGTAGAACACAGAAGTGTACTGCACAAACTGTCATGCAAATACTGCCTTATTCATAAAGCATCAAAGTTCCTACAGATGTGTGTCCCTGCCTGTGTTTTTCTGCTTTCACATGCTGTTCGTAGTAAAGAACTTAAATTATTTTGGTTATATAGAGAGTAAATGACCATCTGTAAACATATTCAGTCCCATTCTGAACACCAAGGGGACTTTTACTGCTCACAAATAAAAGCAAAATGCCAGACTTGACTTTTTATTTTCAGTAAATGGTTCTTTATTCCCCCTCCCCTGATACAATTGGCTTTGAGTAACTGTAATGTTTTATACGCACATAACAAGTGAAAGTTTTTCCTCTGTTGCAGGCTCTTCTAGGGGACCCAGTCCTTTGACGATGGGGGCACAGGATACCCTCCCTGTAGCGGCAGCATTCACAGAAACTGTTAATGCATACTTCAAAGGAGCGGATCCTAACAAGTAGGTACCCCTACCCAGTGGAATAGTTAACTTCTGTGATTCAAGTGTGGTTTTTCAGCACAAATGAACACTGGAGGGTGTGGGGGAGAACAAAAACAAACACTACGTGAAAGAGACAAAAGAAGAGCAAAAGATAGGAAAACTTAACTTCTGTCGCTGAAGCTCGCAGTTTAGTTGCTGGGAAACTGCAGGCACAACTCATGGCACACAACCTTATTAGCCACTCTGTGTCCAGCCAAGCTTCTGCTGGAATCAGGCTGGTAAGGCATTGTTTATAGCCAGTCTCCCTCATCACAGCAAAGTGTTGCATGGCTAGACAGAAGGATGAAAAAGACAGGGGAATAAGGATGAGCTAGAAATGTATATGGTCATAGAGACAGTGACGTAATTTGGTTCCCTCATCTCATCTGATACTGCCCGAACATCTTTCCAGATCAAGGAAATGACTTACCAATTTTGGTACTTCAGGTCCTGTCATGCTGGGCAGTGTGATGGTGCTAATGTTCCAGCACCCTGCCATTCTCAGAGCTCACTGCCATGTTCATGTGTGTATGCAGGGCAGGCTCTACTGTTTTTGCCGCCCCAAGCAGCACGCCGAATTGCCGCCGTGGACGGCGGGGGCACTCCGTGTGCCGTTAGGGCGGCACACACGTTTGTGAGGCGGCGGCAATTCAGCGGCGGCTTCTGTCTTCAGCCGGAAGACAGAAACCACTGATTTTCCCCTGCGGGCAGCTGAACATAGAAGCTGCCGCCGAATTGCTGCCGCCGCAGAAACACGCGTGCCGCCCTAACGGCACATGGACTGCCCCCGCCGTCCGCGGCGGCAATTCGGCGCACTGCTATGGCGGCAAAAACACATGGAATGCCCCCCCCTTGCAGATTGTGGCCCCAAGCACCTGCTTGGAATGCTGGTGCCTGGAGCCGGCCTTGTGTGTACGTTGCCAAATGTTCCTCAAAAAATAAACGTGCAAAAAGGGCAGAATTGCTACCCTACCACATTGAACTACCCAATCAAAACAGGCTTCTGATGGTCCCTGAATGGATGGTTCCTCTCATTTTAAGAAGGTTCTGGTCTGTTATGACTATTTTGTAGCCTCACCAGAAGCCTTGAAAACCCCGACCAACAATTCTTTTAGCTCTAACAAGCTTAGTTTAACACTTCTCTGTCTGTTTTGTGATAGTCTAAATAATACGGTTGCAAGTAAAAATTACCTTTCTGCCACCTTTCACCCACATTGAGCAATTTAAAAATTCAACCTGGAACAGGGTTTAACACAACAGGTATAACTGAGTAGTTTTAAATTCATTATTTAATTGTTTTATCAATATAATTTAATGTACTTATATACTATGCACATTAAATATGCAATACTGGTTATAAAAGATCTTACAAATATGAGTGAAATAATATTCTCTTAAGGGCTATTCATAGGTTAGAGATGCACAGATCGTTAAATCCTCTTACTAGGTTTGATTTTCCAATGGTAAGAAGATTACCAGTTTTCTCATGCCCACAAGTAACTAGAGAAAAGTTCTGCTTCTGTGCTTATCTGTTTTATGGCCTGAAAAATACTTTTAATTAATATCTATTTCTCTTCATCAAGGAACTAATTTTAAATGTCGTTACAGAGAGGGACCAGAAACTGAGTCTGTAGGGTTTATTGGGGGAGTAATATACATGTAATCTGCAATTCTTCTCTCCCTCCCTACTTTCTGGATATTGCATTCTGAAAATCTGACCTGATGCTAGCTAGTGTGGCTATACTAACCTATTATCCCTCCTACACCAGTACACTGGGCCAAATTCTGTTCTCATTTCCAATGGCATAAATCCAGCATAACAACTCAACTTTCCATGAAAGCGATTTTTTGTTCTTCAAAGCCCTGCAGGCAATCAGAAACCAAGATTTACTTTGTCTATACTTCCTGCAACCATAGAGAACTACAAAGAAATGGATGGATTCAAAGCCTGTCTTTATACTTGGTGATTATGGTTGATTTTCTCAGGATGGTGGGTGGGTGTCTGAGAGAAAGGTGATGTATATAGGGGTTTTTTTTAGCTTTGGTCTGTATTTTCTGATTTTTGTGTTTCAGTTTGAACCTTATTTGCCCTTAACAGCTTTAAGTGCTTTCAATGAAGTTTTTGTATGTTTGAGATTTATGAATTAAGAGTGCTGTATAGGAGCGGAGTATTATTCTGAAGCTTTGCAAAGGAAGGTATTGGGTATCATTATTCCCATTTTACAGATGGGGAAGTGGAGGCACAAAGAGGTGAAGTGACTTGCCCAGGTTTTCTGATTTCCAGTCCTGTGGACTTGTTGCCTCCCTCAGCATGTAGTTGATAGACACAAACTAATACCACTAGAATACCATTTCACCCATCAGTCCTTCCTTTGATACAGCAGACATGGTACTGTACTAAAGGACATCTCCTTGCCAGAATATCCTTATATGCTCTTTACCACTCACTGGAGAGACGGGGTTGTCCTATCCATGTTAGTGAGCAATGCCCTCAACAATTTCCCTGCAAACATTAAATATATATGTATGTATCTCCTTCAGTGAGCTAGATTCTCAGCCCTGAGTTCAGAGTCAGGGCAGCTGAGAATGAGTGGCAAGATTCTGGGCCAAATGGGGGTTGAAACAGCCTGTGGCATAACTTAGAACAGCCTATGGGTGCCACATAGACCATGGGTGCCACATAGACCATAGCCAGAAACCATGTACTCCCCTTGCTGCCCCCTCCCCCCCACCCCCAGCTTCATGACTGCTTTGCACTGGTAAGATCTGAGTGTTTTCAGATGACAATACTTTAATTTGAAGCAAGAAAAGTCACATTCATGTTCCATTTATATATTTTCCCTGCTATAACTCTCTCTTAAACTTAGATTTACAGCACAGCCACATTCTGTATTTTCAGCAAAGAAAGATATACTCCAGTTCATTGGCACTAAACTTTTTATTGCATGCTATCTGTGTAAGAAGGCTGGAGATATAATATGATCTCTAAAAGATACAGGAATATAAATTCAGAGACTATATTTTGAAGTCATAGGTCCTGTAAGAAAGTTGCTGTCAACACATGGATACCGAGCACAGTGTGGTCCGCTTCTTTGTGTTAATGTACATGGATCAGCAACAAGCAAAGAACTAATAGTGTGATCATTGAATTAGTTCGAGGCCTATAAACAACCAGTCAGCAAGGAAATAAAAATGGCAAACATCAATGTGGAGGTTTCCCAGTTAGTCTATATATTGTATCCAGAGTGCAGTTCATCCACCACCTCCTATTTATGGAATCACTGTTCCATGAATACTGGAATCCTGAAACCACCTGCTTCATTATTAAAGATGCTGGTCTCAGCACAAACATTGTCAGCCTTAGCACTAATTCCAGCAGTGCTGTGGGCTTACCATGTATGTATAAACCTGGCATCAGAAAGCACTGAGTGGAGTGGGTAAAACTCAGACAAGGTGGGGCATGTTAGTTTCCTTTGGTAAGTTTCATTGATTTTTGCAATCTGACTCCCAGAAACAACGCTTTCTAGTATCTTCTGTATTCCTCTCTCAAAATAACTATCCCTGCATTTTGGACATTCACTGCATCTGTATTGGACTCATTCCTTTTCCTTGCCGATCCACTGGGGGAATGGGCTGAGCTGGAGCTGCTGCTAGTGAGGGTGCTGATGGCTGCCCCCCACCCCTTGTACAAGCAGAGACACTGAGATACAGCACAGGCACTGAAAGTGGGCTGCTTCTGCAGCCACAAGACAGCAGGAAATATGGCTGGATCAGGACCTGCAATGAAATTACAGCTCAGTTCCAGTTGCCTGGGTCAGAGAGCAGAAAGTTTGGGCTGTCCCAGGCAAAACTGGGCTGCTGGCAACTGTTCGATTTAAGATGGTTGGTTTTTGTTTTTCTGTTATGAAGAGAAAAGCAGATTGTTTCTAAAAGCAAGTCCAGAGGCATTCACAGAAAGATCACATTTTCTATTGGTTGCCCAAATACCAGAATTTTTCTCTATTCAGACTAATGCTGTTTTAGGAAGATGATGATTTTCTTTCCAGTATAATAGGGAAGGAATGAAATGTCACCATCTCCATCATGCCTAGCTTGATCCAGATTATTCACTTCCTGGGCTATATTTTAAGCTGCTTTCTTTCTTCTCTCCCTTTGTTTCCTTTTATTTGATTTTGAAGATGTATAGTGAAGATAACTGGAGAAATGGTGCTGTCGTTTCCTGCAGGAATTACCAGACATTTTGCCAATAATCCAGCCCCATCTGTTCTAACCTTCCGCGTGATAAATTACAACAGGTTAGAACACGTCCTGCCAAATCCCCAACTTCTCTGCTGGTAAATATAATTTTACAAAAACTTTGTAGAAACTTACAAGAAATGTTACTCTGTAGCTGTGTGAGAAGACACATTTCAAGGGGATAAAATACTGTGATCCTATGGAGGTTTAAACCTTGACCTGCAGAATTGTTCATAAAACCACCTCTCTTAATATTATTGAGAATAAGGCTGAATAGGATACAGTCAATTTTAAAATAATATTTTAGCTTGAATTTTTTAGTTGTTCGAATAATACCTAAGATCAATGAGTCCTCCATTTCTTGTTCATTTGCTTTGTGCATTTGACAACACTTAGTTTATAGTCAATGTATCCTGGATAGTATGGATCAGATCCTCAGATTTTGGCAACGTGCGCTCTATGCAGGACCCAGCCACCTCTTTGCTTCCTTAATTCTGGGGCTGGCTACCAACCAAACTACCCCTCCCCATCCCCGTGCTTCATTTAGAAAAGCCTCTACACAATATTGTTGATGTTAAACCAATTTAATGCTATTGGTTGGAGGCTGCATATGGAAGAAGCACTGTGATACTTTATTAGGCTTTCACCACTGGTTATGGGTTCAAAACTTTAAAGTAAATTCAGGTGCCAATTATTAAAAGCACCTAGATTCCTAACTCCCATGGAAATCAAAGGGGGATTACGAACCTAGGTGCTTCGGAAAATCCCACTAGGTGCCATTCTGCATCGTTAAGCACCTAAGTCACTTTTGAAAATGGAACATAGTTTCCTAAGTCACTTAAGTACTTTTGAAAATGTTACCCTGGCAATGCTACAGTTCTCTCAGGCACTAAATTCACTTTGGATATGTGTCCACTTTGAACTGGGGGTGCAATTCCCAGCTCGAGGAGACATTCCCACTAACTCTCATCCAAGCTAGTGCGCTAAAAATAGAATGTAGCCTTGGCAGTGCAAGTTGCAGGACAGGCTAGCCACCCCAAAGACATACCCGTCTGACAGCTAAGTAGAAATTTTTAAGAGTTTTCTCTCACTATGTCCAGCTCTAGCCAGTGCTTATTAGGCCCTCATTCTCGAGAAATTAACGTACAAAGTTATATATACATAATACATCTGTGGAGATGTTTACCGTTGAGGCCAAGGTAGAGTTCTCATGAAGCATTTCAAAAAACGGAAGGGCATTGTTTTGTAAGTGTAGAATTAAATCCTGTTATACAACATGCCCAAGATTATGTCCTCTGATCATTTTGAGAAGAACTTCATTTTACAGATTCTGTTTATGAAAATAGCTCATCCTTTACCTTTTTATAAACCCATAGTGACAGTACACAAACTGATGCCAACACAAAGGAATTCTGGGTAAACATGCCAAATCTGATGACTCATCTAAAAAAAGTGTCTGAACAGAAACCACAAGCAACGTATTACAACGTGGATATGCTCAAATACCAGGTAAGCTCTTCTGCAAAGTAAAATGTTGTCAAAAATGTAATTAACATTGTAGCATTAATAGAACCTGTCTCTAGTACAGAAAAGTAAGTTGCCTGAAATAGTCTGCTCTTTAGTCCAGGAATTACAAGAAGTTTTGCAGAGGTGTTGCCTTCTCAATACCACTGGACTGGGTGTGACTTGAGTTCCTTACAAAAACTTACTGGGGAAGTGCGGGGAGTTCTCTGCTCTAAAATCAACAACGATTTTATATCCATAGATGCAGATTTCTCCCTCTGTCCCTGAGGAAACTAAATATTGTTTTTCTGTCATTTTCTAAGGTATCTGCCCAGGGTATTCAGTCTACTCCATTAAACCTTGCAGTGAGCTGGCGGTGTGAATCTACAAGCACTGATCTTCGCATTGACTACAAATATAATACAGAGGCAATGACTACAGCAGTAGCTCTAAACAATGTCCAGTTCCTAGTTCCCATAGATGGAGGAGTAACGAAACTTCAAGCTGTGCTTCCACCTGCTGTTTGGTATGAAAGTCTAGTTCAACAAAACCATTCCCTGTTGTTTGCCAACCCTGTCACTTTCGTGATTATAACAGTACTTCATCCCCAATACATATAGAGACATGCTGATATTTATAAGGCTCTAGCTGAGGCATGCAGGATCACAATGGGGATGCTAGACATTAGAATCTACATTTTGTAGCAAAGGAAGACATGAAATACTACTCTGATTTTTTTTCTGTCATTTTCACAAATGAATGATCTGATCTTAACCAGCATGCATTAAGGTGAAAGTCACTTCAATAATCTTAATATTAATGATACTTAGCACTTAGAGTGCTTTTCATCATAGAACTCAAAGCACTTTACAATCATGGGTAGGCATTATTGTCCATATCCTGCAGATAGGGGAACTGCTGCATCTAATTTGTGATTTGCTCAGGGTCACAGAGTAAGTCATTGGCAGAGTTGGGGCTAGAACTCAGGACTTCAAATTTTTCAGGTCTGGTCCCTATCCACTTCACCACACTGCCTTCTATTAGTTTTTTATTAGTATATTTTTTTGCATTTAGTTGAATTAACTCCGCAGCTAACACTGTCCATCTGTGACAGCACAGATAACTGCCAGAATGGCACTTACATTCAAACCTAAAGCAAAACTAACGCAGTACAACCTCATGAGACTCCTAACAGAAGAAAGCATTTTCAACAAATTTTGCACTGTTCCCACTACCTATTTTAGAACGCAAATGACTTAGACGGGCTCCTTCATTACCTCCATTGTCTCCTACGGTTACACTATTTTCTTCCTTTTTTTTAGGAATGCTGAACAGCAAAGAATATTGTGGAAGATTCCTGATATCTCGCAAAAATCAGAAAATGGAGGTAATAATGCAAGTTTACATTTAATTGATGTCAGTTAATTGTTTTTAATTAAAGACGTTGACTAGTTTATCTTTGTGCACATCCATCAACAAATCAATTCCTGATGAAACTTGACATTATAGGGTACTGTTCACAGCACAGGAGCAAATTAGCTATGTAAAGTGTGAACAAGATCAGTGTAACTGTTTGGTCACACATTTTCCTGCCCATTTTAGGAGTGTAAAGGGAGATGTGTAATGGTTTGGGCTCTAATTTCATCAAAGAAAAACCAGTTGATTTCTACAATTGAGTGTCTTCAGCCCCATGGAGGTCCTACAAGTCTGTCTCCAAGATTGAGTAATCCCCATTATTTTCCCCCATAACATTTTCTATTGTCAAGGTATCGCCTTGGGCCAACTGCCCTTCAGCATGTCATATTGCACATACTAGGGATCCAGCACGCTTGCATGTACTTTCTATTTGGTGTGACTCCTGCAGTTTATTTGCTATCTAATTTATATCTCTAAAGTCTGAAAAGGTAACAGTGTGCTGAAGTATGATTTGATGAAATGCTCACATTCTTATCAATGTACATTTGCTGCCATTTATATAACTTGGGGAACCAGATTTATTTCCGGGCACTTTTGGACTAAAGAATGTTATTTACTATTCCATTCACTTGGATTCCACGCTAAGAGCCATCCCAGAAGCAGCGTATGTGTTACTCTCTTGTAATGATCTTCTGGAATTCTTAATCCGAAGGTGTGGGTTCTTTGCTGGCAAGATTCCAGCTGTCTGAAGGACCAAGCAAACCTTCGCCATTGGTAGTGCAGTTTACGAGTGAAGGGAGCACTCTCTCCAGCTGTGATATCGAACTTGTTGGAGCAGGATACCGGTTTTCACTCATTAAAAAGAGATTTGCAGCAGGTAAGCATGTCACAAACCCCTTAACTGGGTGGGGGTTGTATCAGTAAGAGTCACAGGTGCTGGCCACTTGCCATACATTTATCCCTGCAGTGAGGAAAGAGTTTGCAAGATAAGGTACTAAGAAGAGGGGATAACTCCTGTACATAGGGCTCTGATAAAAGGTGTCTATATAAAATACCTATTATTGTTTTACCAAAAAACTACATTTTGTGCCTTAACCAACAAGAATATGGAGAATTCTTCCAAGAGTTCACACATGCACAAAGTACAGTACAATCTACACTTGGAACCATCCCCAAAAACTACCCCTTGTCTTAAGAGGCTGCTTTAAAGTTTCATGAAGATTTCTAGAACCATTTTGTTCAGGGTTTAATTACTCACTTCTTCCAAGTGATTGATTTTTGTTGGCCCTTTGGATGACTACTTAAGACTGGTTTTACTGTATCTTCCAAAGGTCTATTTAACTGTACACAAGCTATTAGAAATTAAACGTTGAAGAGACATCACTGCTTTGCCAACTGAGTGAGAGGCAGATATTGTTCTGAAAAATTGCTAATATATCCTGCTAAAATTCTTCCGCTCTTTGAGTTTGGGCTCTGTTTTGCTCTTGGTACATGTGTTCCTGACTCTCAAAGGCGTGAAGAACAAGATTGGAAGGGGATGGATGTGTGTGAGCACGTGTGCAGGGGAGTGCTCAGAAATAAAATTTTGATGGCTTTAGGAGGGGCATGTTCTGTGTCGCCACCACAGCCCTTGGAGCTCTGTGCCCCCATTGATTATTGGGGGGCCATGCCCCTGCTTGCCCCCTTCTTGTGCACGCCTCTATGTGCATGTATGTATGTATGTATGTATGTTCATGTCTATCCATCCAGGGAGCAGACTTGACCTTCATGCATGTACATATTAAAAAACAATGATTGAGTAGTTTTCGCTATTGTTACCTACACCTAGTAAAAGTAAACTCTGGCCTAATGTTTTGATTCACTCTCGCAGGCACAAGGGGAGGGTTCATCCCTAAGAGAGGCAAGCAGTGGTATCACTACTGGTCTCCACTGGGTTTTACGCCAGGGACAGCAGTTTTAAGTGCCATCAAGGGCTCTATAGGTGTTTCACTGGCAGAATCTTCACAGGACATGTATTGAATAAGCACAGCTCCCAGCCAGGCTGGCCCAACCCCACTTCTTTCATGTTTGTGAATAATATTGTCTGGGTTCAGGCCCCTTGTTGGAGTCAGGGCCGGCTCTAACTTTTTTGCCTCCCCAGGCAAAAAAGAAGAGCGCCACCCTGCCGAAATCCCCGCCCCCCCCCAGCGCTGCGCCGCCCGAAGCCCCGCCCCCCCGAGCACCGCGCCGCCGAACCACAAAAAAAATAAAAACCGGAGCGCCACCCCGCCCCAAGGTGCCGCCCCAAGCACGTGCTTGGTTGGCTGGTGCCTGGAGCCGGCCCTGGTTGGAGTGGAGCGGGAAGGTAATGTGCCACTGGACCCCTGCTCTCAGTGGACTTCCTGCATCTGGGGTTGCAGGGCCTGGGTTCCTCTAGGACAGGGAGAATGAGCACCTGTGTGTGAAATGTGGCATTTGGTAAATGCGTGAGACAGATGCATATTCAAAAAACACCATCAGGGTGTGATTTTGCCGTGATCAGTGTAAAACCAGGACTACGGCACTGTGGAACCAGGGTGAGATCAAGTATCACTGTTTAACTTCGCTATGGATCTAGTTACAAAATAGATGGGGGAAATCATATGCTCAGTAACCTGCTGTTTTAACATATTCTATTTATAGGAAAATACTTGGCTGATAACTAACGGAAGCTTATGCAAGTATATGGAAAATCCATATAACCAAGGACTGCTGTGTGGAACGGGTTTGAATTACGGTTTAAGGGAAATGAACTAAATCCTGCACTTGGGGCACTTCTGTTGGAAGTGTCAGCGACTTTCAGCATTTTTTCCTGAGAAGACACCGTCTTGACCAGTCCTACAGTATTTACTTCTAGATGTAACATTGTTAATGGTTTTAAAATGTAATTATTGTATTTGTAAATTGTACTCATTCCAGTAAGGCTGTATTTTGGCAGTTAGACACTTGAGTTTTAGAATTTTACCATTCATGAAATGGATGTAATTTAAACTGTGGTATACAAATTTAATAGTAGTACTGTTGAATGGCACAATGCTTACAGAGGTAGATTACATTTTGTCAATATATATACGATTTAAATACAATACTGGTAGCTGTTAAAAAGGGGGTGCCTCATGAAAAAAGAGAGTTAAGTAGAACCTGCAAACTGATTTACTTTTTCTTCAGTCCTTAGTATGTCTTATAATAGTGCTAAATAAAAGGTCTATCTTCAATTGTTTAGCTGGTTTAACTCCAAAAGAATATTTTAATAAATGCTGAGGTTATAACATATTTTCCTCTTCCCCCCCAAAAACCCCAATCAACCAAAATACTAAAACCCAATGTCCATACTTCTTAAAATACTTATTTCAAACTTCATAACAAATAATGCAACTTTTCCAAACACTGTCTTCTACTTTTATGGACTCTTGTTTCTTCTCAATATTCTGACACTTCACAAATGTATAGATTATTAAATAAGCAGGCAGTTTAAGACATTCAGTGATGACTCTGAGCCTACAGGAGTCTGTATGTCCACAAATAGTAATTGTATTAAAGAGCACATTTTCAGCAACCGCCTCCACTTTTGCAATGCTGTTTGTTGGGGAATTTTGGAGCACCCTATGTAAGATGCTTCACAGACATGTAAGAAAAGTTCCTTGTCTCAATAATTAAGAGCCTAAGCAAGCAAACAAAAGCCCCACAAAGATAACTGGAGAAAGAATGCAATATAACCCTACTATGTAGCACTTATCCATAGATCATAAAGTGCTTTATACAAGTGAAGAAGGATTTAGCTCTGTTTTACACATGGAGAAATTGAGGCACTGAAAACTTAAGTCCTGCCCAAGGTGACAGAGTTGAGTCAATGGCAGAGTCAGAAATAAAACCCAGGTCTCATAACTCACTGTCTTTTATCTTGTCAACTGGACGATTTTGTGTTGTGCAAAGACTGAGTAGTTAAAATGGCTATATTTCAAATATTTTGAACTGAGAGAGCTAACTCCTGTGTCTATAATAGACCAGACCAGTAGAACCAGTAAAAAATTTTAAAGTGCTCCCACTGTATATTTGTCACATGACTTGTCAGGTCTGTGGTTTTATTTATTTTATATATTTATTTATTTGTTTTGGTAATCTAGCATTTTTTTACACTGAGCTGTAATGTGAGCTAAATTAAAGTATTATAAAGGGAAACATGAAAATGGGGTTAACAGTTAGTTTGGCAGCTAACTGTCCATTGTCTATTTTGCATGCACAATGTACACATTTGTACATGCAAATCTTATACCCAGTTTTCTCATTTGCATAAGAAAATAGCTGTACTTGGGGAAAATAGTTGTATGCATAAAAGTGGGTGTTTAAAATTGGAGTCTGTGGCTGACAATTTTGCCCTATATGTTTCTTCTGAGATTGGCATAGTCAATTTCAATTCCACTATACTACTTTGTGCTTGTGGAACTGAGTTTCATGCATGTAAGGAGAGCAGAATGTCAATCAAGATTTTGTGTGGTTCTAAGATGACAAATTTTTCTTTTGGATAGGAAACTATTTATTTTAAAGAAAACTTCATGAAACTGCAGATTTAACAATGTGCAGCCTAATAGGTGAGCCAGTCTTCAGTAGAAAAAGGACGTTATGTTTGTCTTCACAGTTCTCTTGAGTTCTGTCATCCTAGAGTGTGATAGAATATTAATTTCACAAATCTTCATCTGCTGTGATAAACCAGGTGTCTACATCTTGCTTTTATACTTGAAAAGTCACTGAGTGAGGAACATGTTTCATCTTGGATGAACTGCAAAATTAAAGATGGGCCTGAACCAAGCCCTTGATCCAAACACCCCCAGCTCTAGACAAAGTTGGGATCCAAATGCAATTTACATTTTGTGACACAGACCCATTACTGTGTGAAATGCAACTGAAAATTATTTTTGAGGTAAAATTGGCATGTCTTAGCCTACTGCTGGCAAACATAGTGATGTCATTTGTGACATTAATGGCTTGTCAGCTGAAATGGTAGAAAGATAGTTTCTGTCCTGTTTTAATGTAAGAATTGTGCTGTGTGAAAATGAAATATCTGTTCAAAATTAAACATTAAAGTTGTTCTAATGTTGAGGTACACAGAGAACTACAGGAGTATCCATTAATTATGATGTTGGGTATTATAGAAATATGTGTAATACTGAATAATGCTAATTTTCAGCCTCTAAATTCATTCCCCATATCATTAGTGTCCCAAAAGTTGCCAGCAACAGGCTCAAAAATGTCAATCAAAAATAAAAACATTATTTTCATGTACATGTCCCAGATCATACATATTGATAAGTGCTTATTAGCAGCTGAACTTTTAGTACTTTTTATTTTTAAGTGCACCTTTCTTTTAAAATTTACTGAGAGCAAATAAGGAAACCTGGAAATATTGACACTCTGAGCATAGTCCTAGATTAATAAATTGAGATGTATGTTAAAGATAATCAACTTTTGTTGGTTTGTGCATGTTCACAAAAAATAAAATGTAACAGGGTAGAGATTAAAATACAATTAAGTTATCAAAATTCATACATCCTCCAAACATTTAAAAGTGAACATGACAGTATTCCTAAATAGGATATTGCCAATCTGGTTTGATTTTTCCCCTGATTGGAAATATGACTGTATTGACTATACAACCAACATCTATTTGAAATTGGAACTGAATATAGGGCAATTAATTTAAAAATAAAAACCTACAAGAAAAGAGAAGTTCTTCGAATCAGTTTATGAAATACACAATACATAATTTGCAAAACCAAGCTTCAAAAATTGTAATCCAAACAAAAATGTTTTTTCAAATGTAAATATTACTGGTACACATGTAACTCACTTTATATTTTATGTTAAGGAGATTTAGAACTTGATAATGATGAATACAAATTATGGCAGCTTTTTAAAATGTTGCAAAAAAGAACTTGTTCTATTTATACTGTAAAATGCCCACTAAAACTAATGTAACTTTTGACAAGAGTACAGTGTGCGTACTGTAGTATGACACACACACATCTTCAGGAACTGTACTTAAACTGCATAGCCTCCCTGATGTGAACTGAATATGAATAGACCAGAGTCTAGGTACCTGTATAAATATACACCTCTACTACATCAAAAGTACCCCAAAAAAAGTAGTAAATACTAACTCTTTGTGGAAAGAGGTTATCCATATATTGTAAACTCAGTTCAGTTCAGGAAAACTCTCATAGCAGATGAATCTCCTACACTGACTAAGCTGTGGTGAGGCTAACAGGACATTTTCACAAAGAAGAACAAGTATGTGCAGTAACCATAACTTTGTTTGAAGAACTGAAAGACTGATTTAACCAAATCTATAATTACATCCATCACTACAATGTTCATTATTAAAAAAGATCATGTAACTAGGGAAGTTCTGTTGA
This sequence comes from Terrapene triunguis, assembly GCF_002925995.2. Lineage (NCBI taxonomy): Eukaryota > Metazoa > Chordata > Testudines > Emydidae > Terrapene > Terrapene triunguis. The sequence continues at coordinate 37,149,880 of NW_020664562.1, read as the reverse complement.
AAAGACGAGTCTTATACATTGGAGTGTTGTTCTGCCCTAGCTTATGTTCAGCATATCTCAGATTTTCTGCTCTTTGAATGAGTGTCTTTAGCATTGTGCCAGGCTGTCCAAAATTATATTATTTAGCACTTGTATAGTCCTGTCCTTCAAAACCCTTTACCAGCATCATGTGTCTGATTTCCAGCCTTTGAGTAAGTGTGCATTTGCACCCTTGTGCATACATGGCTAGATGCTGTAGGTGAGCTTTCAACCAAATGTGTATGCATGCAATTTGGATGCATATGCTCAGATGTGAGCAAGCAAAGTATGGAGACAGCAAACCGAGCCTTTAATCACAATTCTCACCATGTGTGGTTAGGTAGAAATGCATAGAAATTCTGGGCTAGATGGATAAGTTTCAAGTCTTCTTTCCTTGAATAAAAATTAAACAATTCTGTCTTAAGAAAACAAGGGCACATAAATTTAAAGGCTCCAGAGTTTTATACATTAGGTCTGTGTTCTGCATCTCTAGTTTATAGCATCAGACTCTCCAGCCCATTACTCTGCTTTGAGGGGCTCCAGTGGAACAAAGCAGATTTAAACCTGGCTTAACTGTATACTTGAATTCACCAATGCTCCAAGGCTGCCACAGTGGTACCTAAACCACTCACCTTCCTACCCCACAGTGAAGGAGGCACATAGGCTCAGGATCATCTTGGCTGATCACTAGCTGCTAGAACAGACCCTGTGGGCTGTTGGCAACTGATGTAAAATAGAGCAGCCTAAAGTCTGGGGATTGGGTCAAAGCTCCAGAATCAAAGACCCCCAGAGATGGCTTAACATCATATTGGCATACCCATCCCAACCCCTGACTTGCATCAAGCACAGCATGACTGGTTGGAAGGATCTGGGCTAGAGTATCCGAGACACCAGGTTTCCCCCTGTACTGGCAGTGTAATTGCCAAATGGAGAAATTGTTCAAGAACAGTTTGTCAAATATGTTAAGGACAAACAGGCTTTTCTTCAGTATCACTTACTTGTCTTCTCTTTCCATCCAAACAAATCAAACCCTTTAGGTTCTTTTGTGAGAAAACTCCATTAATATATGCCGCCTTCTGTCCCTGTTAGCGTCTCCTCATAGTGATAGTAAGAGACTAGCTTCTAGGTTCAGGTCTTTGTTTGCTATTGCAGTCGAGGCAACTGGCAGACTTTATTACTCTTCCAGCAGTGGTCCTGTTCAGGGTGGAAGAATTTAAATGTGTCAATCATATCTTGATATTTGATGCTTAAGAGCACTTGACCTTCTCCCACAACTTGAGTGTGAGCTGACACTAACAGAAAAGGATGTATGGCAGCAATTTGGGGGATATTAGATGCCAATATTGAGCATGAGGGGAGTATAATAGTCCTACCACTTGATTCTCATGTTACATTAGCAGCTAGTGGAAGCTTCCTCTTCATGGCAAGAAAGTATACAGTAAGATATGACATTACCGTGTAAAGTCAAAAGAATTCAAAAACACCAAACTCCATCTCAGAAGCTGGTGTATAGTTAAGGTGTTCTTTACATATGTATACCTCTGTACCATTCAGGAAATACATTCTTTTTGCTACATACAAGATCCCTGGAAGAACAACATGTGTGAACATAAGATTTGTTTTAAAGTAGCGTGATTTAGTTTTCAATAACTAAATAGCATCCACATTTACACAAATTTATTAAAATATGCTCAAGTATAATATTTTTCTCTAAAGGTGGGCTGAAGCTGCAAACCTTGACTCTGATTTCAAGTATCCCAGAGTTATTAACCGGGAGTAAAGCTCTTTTAAGTTCAGCAGCACTCGTATCCAGGGTTTGGTTTAGCCCGTTGTGAAGATAGCGATCATTAGCAAAATTCAGATCTGGATCCAGGTTTGGATTTGGGCCCATCTCTTTGCCTGGTTAAGTAAAATAGTTCGCAGAAGTAGACTGTCTTCTTAAAAGGATGTACTCAGCTAGTTGTCACTGTATGCTTTTTCTTCCATTGTTTCTGATGCCCTCAAAGGCCCGAGCCTGCAAAATCTCAATGCAGGCAGGCAAGACTCCTATTGAATTGAACTGGAGTTTTTACCTCCATGATGATTGCAGACTTGGGTCTTTTAGATGTTAAGAATATTCATTCTTTTCTTTTTCAGTTTGGTAACCATTGTATGTGAATGTGTCACTTCAAGAGTTCTAGTTTCCCTTATATGGTACATAACAGTATCAGAAATGGAGATTTTGCTAGCTAGGGGTTTTTTTTGGTGGTCTCACCTCAAAATGAAGTTTCCATTCAATTCATAATGACAGAGTTGTGTGGTTTTATTTTTTGAATAGAACTGTGTAGCATTCATCACCAGAGTATATGTCTAAGGAAAGCCATTTATTCGGCCTAAACAGGTTGACTGTGGACACACATACTATATCAATTTTCAGCTAGCCTATATTCCTCCTTATGTAAGACTTCTTTAGGCCACCTTTATGTTTCTCTTAATAGCTATGTAAAATCATTGAATATTATAAGTACCCGACTTGGTTTTTGATTATTTTTCTTCTCAAATATCACTTCCTTTCTGTGAGGCTTTTTGTTTTAAAGCTACTTGCCACAAAGCTCCTATTTCTGCTCAGATCCATTAAGGTCTCTTTGTATAACCTATGCAATTTAAATGGCACACAAAATATTTGTCCCAGAAGCATAGCCTTATAGACAGGGAGTTATGTTCAACCAACCAGAAAGTTATTTCAGCCTGCTAGAGACAGGACTGGAAGAGAGTAACATTGCAAAAAAAATTCAGGATTTATTTCCCTTTGCCATCTGCTGATAGGATGATGCAATATTTGCAGTCTGGGCTGGAGAAACTGTCATTAAAAATGTATAACTGAAATTATGTACATCTGCACTTTTGACAATGAAGGTCCAGCTTTTGCTTTGTTTTAATGTTATCAAAGATAAGTATTAGATATTTATTTTGAACTTCTAGTGTTCAGTTTTAAAAAGTGGTATCACTCATTTGCACTTGCAGTTTTGTACTCATAAATGTGAGCAGAATTAATTGTAGGTGCACATCATGGCATTTAGGTATCTACATACCCACAAAAATCAAGTTGTTGAGCATTTAAATAATATAATTTGGGTTCACAATTTATTGCACCTGCTGTCCTCTAGATAAGCAAAATGGAAGGCTGGCCTGAGACCCTTAAAAGGTTTTGGCCTTAAAGTGAAAAATATATTTTTGGTTTTTTACAACACAATTCTGGACTAACAAACACCTATTAATGATGGCATTTTGTTGAATTGAAATGCTAATGTTAAAGAGCTGCACACAAGAAGACACCGGTGAATGACCCTGTGCAAATGTTTTAATGGTTCTTTCTAAGATCTTTTCAGCATAATATGAACAATCACTGTTTAATGTTTTGAATCAAAGACATTTTTAAATGGCTGGATCATAATAAACAGTAATTGTTAGACAGCCTGAGAGGAACAATGTGAAACATCTTTTACTGAATGTTTACAATGCAACATAAAAAGGTAATGATGGTTTTCCTCCGATCTTTCATGCCATTCTTGTTCCTCAGTTTTCTAGCTGTACAGTAACTTGACATTAAGTTGAGTACAGTTCCTGTCTGTATGCACTTCACTGAAAGGTACTCAGAATTCTGAATTTACAGAAGAACTCGAAATAGCTTGACAATTTCCTAAATACAGTACAAAATATTGTCACACTTAAACTTCTGACATCTATTTTGGCATAGACTTCACAGAACCAGTTTGATATATGGAATATAGATTTATTTCCCCAACTCTTATTAATGGGTAATCTTATGTAAAAACAATCTTTGTTTAAAAATTTTCATTTTAAAGCTTACCGTGACCAAAATATATATTATTACACAAAATGCTATTTTCCTGAAAGGAAATTACTCTCTCAAAAGACTGCATTCCAAAACCAGAGTTTTTGTTTCCTTGCAAGTTTACTAGGAAGGGAATTCTTGTGGAGTTGGACATCTTTTATGCTAGTCAGTATTTTAGTTATTGCACCATTAAACATGGCTAGAAATGAGCAATAGAAATGTAAGGCAATGGTCTCTCACTGTGCGATTTTCCCCTTTATCTTTAAGAGTGGGAGTACAAATGTTGCTGCTTGGTCAATTTTTCTTGACAATTTCAAGTGTTCATTTGGTGATGTTATTCAAAGGTTTACACATAAGCAGGACTTCACTACAGGCCAAGCAGTATGTGAAAAGTCAGTCCAGAATCAGCATTTTTAATGAGAGGGTCTAGAAGAATATTATTGATCCTCTGTTTGAAATTAACTTACTTGTTTCTTACAAGTTGCTTGGCAAATCTTTGTGTAAATGAGGTATTGCAGTTTAATTCTTAAGCCAAATGTGCACTGTTTAAAACCACATCTTTCTCCCCCACTGTATACCTAAGACAATAAAAATCTTATAGGCATCTTATAGGAAGTCCAAGATTTTCCAAAGATAATGATATCAACCAATTACTTCAGGTCAGAGAAATTCTGTGAAAATGTACATTGTCATTGGGTGGATTGAGTCAAATTAAGATATTACAGTGTAAAGCCCTAACCCTCAAACATTTATGTATGTGTCTTCAGTGGAACTTCGCACATGCTTAACTTTCAGCATGAGTGCAAGTATTTACAGGATTGGGCCCTATTTACTAACTCTTATGTTAGTAATGCTCCAAACACCTACACTAAGTCCCAGAAGTGAATTGGATTTCCAAGTGTACTACCCTATATATTGTTTTATAAAATACCTTGTGTATAAAATGTTTAAATATGTGGATTAAGTTTCACAAGTATATTTTTAAGATTTAAGTTAAAAAGTTAGTCTGGCCTTTTTAGCCTACACATGCAATTAAATATACTGTATCTTTAGTCTATGATGCCCTAGTTACTGCTTAGTCTGTGATGAAAACTTTGCTGCTTACCTAATGTTCTCAGAGAAAAACTGTAAAAGATACAAAGATTTGTTGCACTTGACATACTGCAGCAAAGCTTTGTATTTGATCACTGGTAATATGAATGTGTTGTATTGACTTGTTGAGGATAATCATGAAACAACATATTTTAAATGTTACTTGCCTTATAGATTAGGATACAAATATGTGGATATCATTTTTGTAAATAATGTTTTTTATAAATGTCTTTCCTTCATGATATTTCCCAATGACCCATTTCACAAAATCCTGAATATGCAATTATTTACCATATAAACTATTACAACAAATAAGGTCCCAATTTCAGAACAAAGTTTATTAATTCTATACATAAGAACAAAATTAAGTACCTGATTAAGTTGTAATTTAAATGTGATTTTTTTCCTTGAAAATAAATGAAAAACATTAAAATACTCTATTTTTTTGTTTTGATCAGTTTCCAAATGTAGTATTTGCAATGTTATTACCACAAGTTTAAACATATGACAATGAATCAGAATTTTCTGCTGTTATCCTTGGCACCATAAATGATGAGTAATGCTTTCCCCTGTCAAAACATTTATATGGTTTTATTTTAGTCACTTTTGCTAATTTAGTGCTGAAGAAAGGTAAGGGTCCC
>NW_020664562.1:37113791-37143894 GCF_002925995.2 Terrapene triunguis | reverse complement strand
TATGTATCTTAACTTTATATGTCATGGTTTTCAGCGATATAAGTTTGTTACCTTAACTTATTTCCCAATTTTCAGAAGCTTAAGTTTAACCATTCCCCACATTCTGGAAGAGTACAAGGCAGCATTGGGCAACCTTAACTCTGTGTTAATGATGTTTCTGGGCCATTAATTTCCTTGTTTTTGTTTTTTAAATATTTTCTCAGCACTCTCCTCTTCTACAGGCCAACTCTGCCCCTAAACTCCCTCAGGCTCCTTGGCAACTATTACTCCAGCCAGAGAATGCACTTGGCTGGAGTAGTCTCCTCAGTGCCTGTCCAAATTTTTCCTGCACTGCTCTGACCTCCCCTTTATCATAGGAACAGCAGCAGTGGAGGAAAGGGGAGACCTGGAGCCCCCTCCATCAGCTTAATGGAGCAGTCATGGAGAAGAACTGTTAGTGATGAGGGGTATTTGTAGGAAAAGACAGGGGGGGAAGGGCAGGAGGGCACAGATGGCTCCACTTCCTCTCCCCCAACCAGTATCTCATTGCAGAGGAAGATGCTCAACTTTCCCTCTGCTGTCACCGCTTTTGAGTTCCCACAGCGTAAAAGGGACCTTTGATGATGATCTGAAAAAATGACATTTTTTGAAAACCTAGCTCTTCTTTAAAGTTCTAGTCATCGAACAGGGTTTCTGAAATTCCTTATATTACTGAGGGTCATCATCTAGGGGTGTGCTGCCCTCTCAGAACTCAGCATCTGTGCCAGCACACAGCACTGAGGGACAAAAGTTGACAAAAGGGCAGCAGTACCCTCCTATAACCTTCCAAACCCCTTTTATTGTTCCAATGCCCCCCATACTTCCTTCACTGCTCTAATTCCTCTGCCATGCCCATTGCTTTTGACCCCTCCACATCCACTGCTGCTGTGAGCCCATACACGCCCCCTACCAGTCACCTTTACCTGCCTGGTAAAGTTGGAGGGGTCATGGGGAGGAGGGAATTTGGTGATACTGTGAGGAGTTCATGTATCAGCTAGACCCAGGACAGTCTGGCCTAGTATGTGGAGAAGAGGCTCTGCACTTCACTTTCAGTACAGGAAGCTCAGGGAGTTATGAAGTAGACCATTAATTTCAAAGAGATATTCTCAGCTGAATGAGAACAATGCAACTAGGGGTACTAAGGCTTTTGTAGTGCAATGACTTTTAAAATACTTCTAAACTGGTCCTTGTTACTGTTCAATAGTTGATCTTGGGGCAGTCCATGCTATAAATTTCACACTTAAAAATTAGATTGAGCTAGCTGCATCTATACTAGTTTAGGTCAAACTAACTACAAAGCTCAAGGTGTGGAATTTTTCACGGCCCTTGGCAACGTAGCTAGGTCAATCTACTTTTTCAGTGTAGAACAGTTTATAGGGTTTTTCCCCCTAGCTCTGCACCAAAAAAGTTGGGAGATTTCTTCAAATGTTGGGCATTTCGTCTTTTGGAACAGAGTTCTAATAGCACGGATTCATCTCCCCCTACAGCAATCAGAGCCTGTACCTCCCGTTCGTTCCATGCTGGAGCTCTTTTGCAATTCTGGGACTCCATCATAGTCACCTCTGCTGATGAGATCTGCACTGACATGCAGATTGCCACGCTGGCCAAACAGGAACTGAGATTCAAAAGTTCACAGGCCTTTCCCTGTCTTACCTGGCCAGTGCATCTGAGTTGAGATCGCTGTCCAGAGAGGTCACAATGGAGCACTCTGGGCTAGCTCCCAGAGGCCAACACCATCCAATTGCAACCACGCTACCCCAAATTCGACCCGGCAAGGTCGATTTCAGCACCAATCCCCTTGCCAGGGAGGAGTACAGAAATCGATTTTAAGAGCCCTTTAAGTCGAAAAAACGGCTTTGTCGTGTGGACGGGTACAGGGTTAAATCGACATAACGCTGCTAAATTCGACCTCAACTCGTAGTGCAGACCAGGGCTGAGGCAGCCGGGAGGAGCCTGAACCCCTCACCCTGCTGCTGGGCAGAGAGGGAGCCCGCCAGCCACAGAGCACAGCTGCCCCTGCTAGGGCTCCACGGCCGCCAGTCCCTCTCTCCGAGGGTGTCGCCGTGCTCAGGGCCGGCCGGTCCCAGCAAACCCCTGGACCAGCGTAGCCCGGGCTGGAGCCCTGTGGGCTGCTACGCTGCACCGCAGCCTGCGGAGAGAAACTCGGGCGGGGAGACGGCGCGGGGCCGGGCTCCCTTTGCCCGCGCTAGTCCTCGCGTTCCAAAGGGGCGCGCGTGGCTCGGCGCTCACGGTCACCGCACCCCCGAACGTTCCCGGCCAGACCCGCCCGAGAGGGGAGGAGGCGAGGGCAGCGCCACGGGGAGGTCAAGCCAGCAGCCCCGCCCCCTGCCGCCATCCAATCAGAGGTAGAAGGGGGCGAGCCGAGCCGAGCCGGCCCGGATAGAACCCGGCTCCTGCACGCTGCCCCCGCCCCGCTGGCCGGGGTAAGCCCCTCTCCGCCGCGTCTGGGCCGGGCCCAGGGTGGGAGCCGCCCCCGGCAGAGGAGGCCCTGGAGGGGGGCGTGTTTGGCCGTAACCCTGGAAACCAGCAGCGGCCGCAGTTTCTTTGGCAAGCGGCACTTCGGCTGCGGGCGGGGGTGAGTGCGGGGCTGGGTCCGGGGGAGTGCGGGCCCTGCGGGGCTGGTCGGGGGCGGATCGGCGTGGGGGAGCTGGAGGTATGGCGGGCGGGGGGTGCTGCTGGGCGGGAAGCAGGGTAATGGGGCTGGGCTGACCTAAAGCTCCCATCTGTTTGCTCTGTATCCTCAAGGAACCCGTGGTTTTCCATATAGAGTCCTGGCTAACGCTTCTGTAGCCCATTTCACCCCCGAGAGCTCGCCACACCCGTTCTGTCTGTAGTAGCCCTGGGCTGCGCTTTGCAGCAGTGCGGGGATTAGCATGGACTGAGTAGAATGTGTGTGTCCCAACAGCAGATCAGACCACAGGTTTTCAGAGGTGGCTCTGCTCCGAAGACTATATGTCAAAAGAGACCTCTTCTTACTCAGTAGTTCTCCCCTTTGTGTGTCAGTCACTCACCTCTGCTGACTGTAGTGACGAAAATGTTATTACTTTTTACTCCAGTTAGTCCTGCGAGATGCTAAAGGGTTTGTTCGCGATCCTTATCTATAGCGTGGCTATTGCTACACAAAGAGAAACCTAGTTGTGGGGCTATAACATCTTAATTCTGTTGCTAAAATCCTATCACTTTACTTTCCGTGCTAACTCCTCACTGCAAACTCAAAACAGAGATATCATTTTGTAGTCAATGATGCCTCACTCCCAGTTAAGTTGTTTCTGATTGGGTACCTGGAACAAACTTTAGGCCAAGGATTCTTAGTTCACTGTAATGTTGTAAAATCTCCTTTGGACCAATCAGTTTTTGATAGAGCACATACCTCCATATACTTGATTTGCTAACTTATGTATACTGTTACTACAGCCACCTGTATGTTTCAGGGTCTCTATCATACTATGTACATTCTCAGATTTAATAGACATGTCGGACATAGCTAAGGATAAGGCAGCACGCCTGTTAAAGAAAAGAGGCAGCGTATCCTCTCTAAGCAGTCATGAAGTCAGAGCAAAAGAAATCATTGGAAAAAACAAAGAGTAAGTAGTTTTTCTAATATGGATTATAAAATAATGTAAATATATCGGGAAAATGTTGCATTGAGAAATAAAAAAAGGTAATGGATGAGGGGATGTTTTGAATCTAACTCCTGTTTCTGAAGCATTATGAGAAAGCTTCTTTGCATAGTAATTACAAAGGAAAAATGTTCTGTGATTCAAGCATCACTGTAAGAGTGCTTTTTCTCATCATGATTACGTCACTAAATCTGAGGAACCCATAAATGTTTGGGACCCTTTTAGTCCAAACCTATAGTCATAAGCAACAAGTTTAATGTTAGTTGATGTAATTGTTTTGGGGATTACTTCAAGAAGAACTATGGTAAAGGTTCATCCTTAGCCCCGTGTCTCAAGCTGCTTAATGCTCTGGCTGCAATCCAGCAAAACACTTTAAGGATATGAGTAATCCCACTGAAGTCAGTAGGATTACTCACATTTTAAAGTTAAGTGCTTAAATGTTTGGATCAGGGCCCGTATGCTGAGATCAAGCCCATGGAGAGTACCCACTTAAAAATGTTCCTTGTAACTGGGTGGCTTCCTTGTTTTTTGTCTTGGTGAGGGAGGAACTTCTTAGAGGCTTAAATTCCTTTTTTTTAGACATTTTTTTGAAGATCTAGCTCCCTCTCAAAAACCTTTCCCTCCACCATCTTTAAAGGGAAGGCGGAAAGTTCATATCTGGGATTTCTCTCTTATAATTATTCCTTCCAATGTGCATTCTGAGCACAGCTTCTGTTTTAAAAACTAATGTGTATTTAAGAAAAAAACATTTTGAATTTGCTAGCTGTGATGGGTTGAGTAAAGCAAACCAATCACTTTTTTAAACATTAATTTGGTTTTACTACAGCAAACACAGTAATGAAGCCGAGAATTTAGAATGGATTTAGAATGCAATGTTTCTCCAGTCACTTTCATAAATGCATAGCTGATGGCTGCCATGTTGGAGATTGAACCAGGAACCTCCAGAGTGAAAATTATGAGCTGCTACATCGTGAGCTAAAGCGTGGAGGCTATAACAACTCATATCCCCTGTGGATTTGCACAGTGGGAAACAATAACACATTCGCCAGTGGGTTCCATTTGGAACCAGAAAGTAGATTTAATCTGACTCCTGGTGAAATATTCTAGAGTATTCCTTTAGGGGACACCTCAGTCCACAGACTTGCTTGGCAGTAGTTTGGATACAAAGAAGCATAACAAAGTATTTACCAAAATTATATTTTGTAAAGCTGTATTTTTAAGGTGAATTTTGTCTGCTTCTTATATTGCACCCAATTCTGTGGTATTCGAGTTCCTATCAGATTGATTTTTATTTATCTCGATCCCACCATCCTACTTCAAATTAAGTAGTTGGCCAGATAGCTGCTTCTAAATTCTGGGCTTCATTGCTGTATTTCTGTTCTAGTAAAACCAAGTTAAAGTTTAAAAGTGATGATTTTGCTTTACTCTACTCAAGCCCATGCAGCTAGAAAATTAAATTTTTTTTCTTAAATGCACATTAATTTCCAAAACATAAGCTCAGTTTAGAATGCAGTCTGGCAAATTAATGCATTATGTCCTTTGAAAATAGTTAGCTTTACAAGAAAGAGCAGATCCTTTGTTTCCACTACTCTTTATTGTTTAACTGGGTGTAATGATGTGTCCCACTGAGTGGCAGCATATTTCTTTAGCACCTAATGTCCTGAGAAAAGGCATTCTTAACTGATCCCATTTTGACATAAACAAGTCCAAAAATTATCTTAACATTTTCTGAGAGAGAAAGCTGTGTTTCTGTACCATCTAAAATTTTGAATCTATTTTTATCAACATAATTTTCAATATACACTAGTTTATACAGTCACTTTTTGAATTATTTTTAGCTCCATGAGTACAGTATCTTATATGGATGAACCTGGCCATGAAATTCCTCGTCTTGCCATTCAGTTGGAGAACACTTATCAGCTGGGTATGGAACACTTCCTCCTCCATCTCACACTAAAAAAATAAGCTCAATACAGGTGACTGGGTGAAATTTAATGGTCTGTGATATATCTGTTAAATTAATTGCTCTAATGATCCCTTCTGGTCTTAAACTCTATGAATCCAAAATGTAAACTGTATAACTCAGATATTGCCGAAATCGAGAAACAGTCAAAATGTAGTCAGTTTTGAAAAGAATTCAAACTACTGTCATTTCTATTAATACATTTGCCCCTGAGTCCTCTTTACTAGTTTTTGTGGTTTTACAATCACCTCTCCCTGTTTAAAAACAAAACAAAACCAAAAACACATCACACCTCTCCCTGTTGCTGTGTAAAAAACCTACAAGGGAAACACTGAAACAGACTAGACGCCAAATTGCAGTTAAATGCATCAAGTTATCAAATTAACAATTTAAAATTCAGAGAAAAATGTTTTTCTCTAAACTTTCAGTTATTATAATATTAGGTGCCATCTGTAACAATAGTAAGTTGAAAATGTTCAGGGAGAAGTGGGATTTTGAAGTTGATAGTATCTCTTTAAGATAACTATTTCTTTTATCAAGAGTGCTTCTCTTAATTTGTAGATTGGGAGGCATAGTAATTTATCTGTTTGATTTATTTATATTGAGGTAATACTAAGGGCTCCAGATCAAGCCCACTCTGTGGTAGGTACTGTACAAACTCATAACAAAAAAACTGTCCCTGCCTCAAATTGTTATGGTCATGATGGCTCCCGATAAAACAGCTTTATCGTAATAAGAGTCTCAGCACAAGAGAATATTGGGGATCAACATTTGTCTTAGTTTAGAATCGAAAACCGCATGATGTATATTTTGACTGAAAACAAAATTTAGGTGTCTAAAGTTTGGCGTGTGTAAGGTACTACTAATCCAGATAATAGCAAGAGAAGGAGTTTATCCTTTTTGGCAAAAGGTGTAGGAGCATGGTAGATGGATAAAGCTTGTCCACTTCATGTCCTTAGAGCTGGGTGGGAAACAGTTTTCCCATCCCAGTAAGATATTTGAGATTTAAAAAAAAAAATCCCATTTTAAATTGGGACAAAAAGTTGCAATCCTGAAAACTTTCGAGAACTGACAAACCAAAAAAGATTTCAGGTTGGGTTCAAAATTTTGTTTTGATAATTTCAAATTGTTTCAGTTAAATTTCAACCATTTTTCATTTTTAATCTTTTACTTTTTTTTTTTTTAATTCCCATCCATCAGCTCAACAGCAATGATGCGCCAGATGAAGTCTTTCCTCCACTTTCTGTCTTGAACAAAGCTGTGAAGCTGGTACATCTTTAAACATTTTTGTTCTGTCATTCTTCACTGCATTTATCCAATGCATCCTCCGTCTTCCTGTTTCTAGTTCCATGCATTCTGGTATTTATTGCCATGTATGGTATCCTTTCTGAGTCCATTCTTGATATGTGTGCAAACCATCACTGTTGTCTTTCTTGAGTCTTCTGGAAGTGTATTATATCTGGCCCTAGCTGTTTTCTTCTCTCTTCATTTTTCATTTTCTGCAGTCTTGAAGCTCAATATTCCCCTCAGCCAGTTCATTTCTGCAGTGTAAAATCTTTTGTCCTTCAGATTTCCTCATATACTAGCATTCCAATCTGTATAGCAAGTATCAGCATGACAGTTATCTCATATATGTTGATTTTTTTTTATCAAAATGTCTTTAGCCTTCCAGATCTTGCAGTTTTTCAAATGCAGTAGTGTAGCTAGTCCAGTTCTTGTTTTTTATGTCATCTTCACAATTCCCATTCTTTGATACTCTTTCCCATTCTACCTTGTCAGTTATTCTCTGTAAATCCTCCTTAGTCAATTCTGGGAGGTCCATGTCATCTCTGAATCGAAGACTCCTCCCTTTTCATCTCTCAGTGCTACAGCCATTATTGCTTGCAGTACCAAGTAAAACAAATCTGGTGATAGCATGCACTCCTGTTGTCGTGCTGAACCATTCCATCAGGTTCTTGTCTACTCTCACTGCACTCATTGATTTGCTGTAGATATTTTCTGTCTGCTCGATCAATTTTGGGGGGCTGCTATACGTTGTCATAACTAGCCATAACCCTTTCTGCTAAATGAAAAGCCTCTTTGAAGTCTATAGAGTTGTAGTAACAGGTTTGGTTGTGTTCTGTGTATTTCTCTGATATTTGTTTTATCACAAATAACTGATCTGTTGCACTTCGGTCTGGTCTAAATCCAGCCTATTCCTTTGCAGGTGCCATTTCCTCTTCATTCTCTTCTGCAACCTCTTGGTGAATGCTTTCTCTGGTGCTATTTTACTGTAACTAACTTAAATTTCTAAATGAAATGTTTCAAAACAAGAAACGGCAATTTTTCATTTCTAATAGTTTGAAATAGAACGTTTGATCGATTTTGAAACTTATTGTCAGGGTGAATTTAAATCACGAGTCAGGAAGACTTGATTTAATCATGGATTTCTACATAAAATGCATTCTTGTTGGTTGTTATAACCTTAATACATATCTTCACAACTCAGAGATAGATGTAGGTTTCATTTTTAGAAGGTACACACTATACATTTTCAGATTAATTTTACAGTTATATCAGAAAATGAATGATTGGTTATTTCATTTACAAAGGTAATTGAAGCAGATAGTTCACCTCCCAATGACTTCATAAATATCTCCAATTCCAGTCAATCATTAATATTTGGAGGATTTTCTTGTCATGTTGTATTAGGAGGAGAACATCACCAGACAGACATTTAAATTGTTTTATTTAACTAAAACAACAACGTTATGCGTTCTGGATTTTTTTCTTCAACAGCAAACATATAATATTTTAACAAAATAACTAAATTCAAAAATTCATATGCTTGAACATTCAAGTTTTTTAAAATCAGGTTTCTTTTTGTTAAAATTTTTAACTAAAATAGTTAAATGAAATATATTAAACAAAAAAAAATCGACTGTCAGCCAGGCCAACATGAGAAACTTAAAATATTGGCTTCTGCAGCTAACTCAGTCGTCTTCAGCTTCATTTTCCTGTTTGTTCATAATCTGGAAAAGAAAAACAAGCTTTCCTAGGTCCCAAACGATTTCTCAATTTGGAATGAATTAGTCCAAAGGAAGAAAATATTCTTTCTACACCGGCAGAAGAAGCTACTGGTGTTAAAAATGAGATTATCACTTCAACAGTCTCTGAATCCAAGTGCTTAAGTGACTTCCGCCAGTTCACTGATATGACTTTCTTTAAAACATCATCAGCAAACATATATTTCTTGAATGGTTCTTATTCCCAAACTGGGTGTTCTTTTATGGCCTGCTGCCATTATAGGTTTTCCCTTCTAGTGAGAGAATGGTATGGTAGATCTCAAATCAACGAAGGCTACACTCAGAAAGACCTCAAGACTTCTGGAATATACTGCTCAAACAATTTCACTTTTGTTTCTACTGCCTGTCCCTCCCTTCTCACATTTATCTCCAGACTTCTCCTTGTCCAGATCTGTTCCGCCCCCAACAATCTTCTAGTCATTGAACTTTTTGAAACTTTTCACTTTTAGAGAGAGGTAAGGGATTGACTCTGTGTACAAAAATTTGCAGAGGAACAATAGGGTTGAGGTCTGTTATTTCTCACCTCTATATATTATTTATATATTCATTTAAAAACATTTTTGCTGTTAATAAGCATGTTCTCTCTGGAGACACAAATCCACCGTTTGAGAACTGCAAAACTAAGCATCTCTGATGGTATCTTCTAGACTGAACACTGAATCCCATTGTGTAGATAGAAAGATTAACCGAAATAATCTATACAGAAGCCCCTGGAACCCCATAAGATTGGGTCCCTAAACCATGAACTATTGGAACTCATTTACAAAACTTTTCTTAAACATTACATGAATATATTGTCTCATACTATAGAATTAGAATTTATAATCCCTATTCCATGATGAGATATCTTTGAGCTACAATGTATCTTGCTTGATTAAAACTATCTTTAGGCAGGTTTTTTCCTCAAAAAGCATTTTATCAAAAAAGATCCGATTTTTTTTTTTTTAATCATTGATTTTTATCCACTCTGCTTATTGTTCGAGTCAAGAAACTTATTGAAACTGACGTTTTCCCACAAACAGTTTCAGTGAGGACTATCAACATTTTTCAATGGGAAGATGATTTGCTGAAAAATTCTGACTAGCTGTAAATGGCCCACTTGTAGATCTTGCAAATTATCTTCCTGTAAGGCAGTCTTTTTTTTACTGAGATTTGTGAATAAGAATGTACTTAGAACACTTTATAGGATCAAACAAGTGTACGTTTCTGCCACATAACTGCCTGATCCACAACCACATTTTTCCAAGGAGATGATAGAGTATGCTTGAATTTTGAGGCAAATGAGGAAGGAAATACTCCAGCTGCTGGAATTCTGATGCCTATAGTACTTCCAGTACTTTGAAGGGTATTACATCCACATTCAGTAGATTTCAGCATGCAAGGGGTATAACAACCTGTAGGTATTTTTTGTGTGCACCTTAGTTGGTTAATGATCAAAAAACTCTCAGATACTATGGAGAAGAGGTTAAAAAAAGCCGTAGATCAAAATAAACCCAAAAAGGAATTGTGGGGGAGGGTCACAAGGATTATTGTAGGGGGGGTTGCGGTACTGCTACCCTTACTTCTGCGCTGCTGCTGGCGGCGGCACTTCCTTCAGAGCTGGGCAGCTGGCCAGGAGCCCAGTTCTGAAGGCAGAGCCATCACCAGCAGCAGCGCAGAAGTAAGGATGGCACGGTATGGTGCTGCCATCCTTACTTCTGCACTGCTGCCTGTAGAGCTGGACCCTTAATCAGCAGCCGCCACTCTCTGGCTGCCCAGTTCTGAAGGCAGCGCAGAAGTAAGGGTGGCAATACCATGACCCTCCTAAAATAACTGTCTGACTCCCCCTTGCCCCCCTTTTGGGTCAGGACCCCCAATTTGAGAAACACTGGTCTCCCCTGTGAAATTTGTATAGTATAGGGTAAAAGCACACAGAAGACCAAATTTTACTGGGGGAGACCAGATTGCATGGTCCGTGATGTATTTTTCATGGCTGTGAATTTGGTAGGGCCCTAGTCATAGCATTTGTTTCAAGTGGTTGTTAGCAGATCACAGCTAGCCATATATTTACTCTCCAATTAGAGTGGTAGCCGCGTTAGTCTGTTAGTCTGCACATCTGCCAATGTGATATATGCCATCATGTGCCAGCAATGCCCCTCTGCCATGTACATTGGCCAAATCGGACAGTCTCTATGCAAAAGAATAAATGGACACAAATCAGACGTCAAGAATTATAAGATTCAAAAACCAGCCGGAGAACACTTAAACCTCCCTGGACACTCAATTATAGACCTAAAAGTGGCAATTCTTCAACAACAAAAACTTCAAAAACAGACTCCAACTAGAAACTGCAGAACTGGAATTAATTTGCGAACTGGACACCATCAAATTAGGCCTGAATAAAGACTGGGCATGGATGGGTCATTACACAAACTTAAAACTATTTCCCCATGCTAATTTTCCCCCCTACTGTTACTCATACCTTCTTGTCAGCTGTTTGAAATGGGCCACCCTAATTACCCCTACAAAGATGATTTTTCCTCCTGCTGATAATAGCCCACTTTAATTGATTTGTCTCGTTAGAATTAGTAAGGCAACCCCCATCTTTTCATGTTCTGTGTGTATGTATTGTGTGTGTGTGTATGTGTATGTATGTGTGTGTGTGTGTGTATATATATGTATATATAAAATCTTCCTACTGTATTTTCCACTCCATGCATCTGATGAAGTGGGTTTTAGGCCACAAAAGCTTATGCCCAAATAAATTTGTTAGTCTCTAAGGTGCCACAAGTACCTGTACTCCTCATTCTTTTTCCAATTAGAAAGATCCATTGATACCTTACATGATTGTCATTCTTGTTTTACATGTCAGTTTAATTTTCTGGTAAAAATTCTGGAGGGGAATGAGAACAAACAAGGAATCTCGTTAAAAATTCCCAAAGTGCTACAAACCTTAACTTGTTTATACTTAATTTCCTGGTAAATCTATTACAAACTTGTAGTTAAAGAGAAAAAATATGAATTTGAAGGTGCTTTATTTTCCCGTAATAAAAATCACTTTATCTGTTTAATTTGTGGGTGAATTAATGTTCTTGAAATGAAATATTGTAATAGCACTGGTTAGAACCAGAGATGCTGTGCAAGGTTAAACGAAGCATCTCAGTCCTGATCCTTAGCATCCCTCCTGTTTCAGTTCTGGGTCTCTTTTAAATAGACTTAAACCCATACCAAATTGTGTGGTAGCTTTATAATTAGAGATCCATAAAAATATTTTTAGTTTTCACCTGCTCCAGGATTTGAATTCAGAGAGAGAGCGAGAGAGATAACTAGTGTACTAGTTCACTGTTCTAATTAACCCCCTTTCATTGGTCATTTTGATTAGTCGGTTTAAAAAGGCAGTTTACAATGTGTTCAGTTATTCTCAACATGGATTTATAAATTAAAGCACTATAAAATATCTACATATACCAGGTCCTGCAAAACGTTTTCCAGTGGTCACAGTAAATAATATTTTGAAGGATGTGCTGACTAATTATCTTCAAGAAGAAAAATATGAAGCAGAGCTATGCAGACAAATGACCAAGACCATCTCTGAGGTATAAAAAATAAATTATTAGTACAATTAGGCTTTTGGAGTAAATTATGGGTCAGATTCACCCCCTTCTCAAATCCATGTATTGAGGGGTCTTTCATGTACAGTCTCCCCACTTTCTCTGGTGGACCCTTTTCTCTATGTCTGGGGTATGCATTGGGGAGGGGAACATGACTTGTAAAGCTTGTGACAAGTGGGTGGGCCAGAGACTGCACATCATCCTTCCTCTGGTCCTCAAAATTTACCCAGAAAATGGAACAGTCCCAGGCTGTAGTAACTTTTGTGCATATCCCCGGGGACGGTCACAGGGACTACTGTGACCAATGGGGAATGGTTCCATTGAACTTGTCCTCCCAAGGAACCATGTGAGTGGGCATTAGGTGTACCAGAGGCAATGTGCGAGCATAGTGCTAACTCTCCTTCTGTGGATCCCCAGCATCCACCAGATAGGCAAACCCTGTACCCCTGGCAGGACAATGCCTCAGATTTTTTTTCTTCAAAATCTCCTTTCCTTGGCTTTTCATGTCGGAAGACACAATATTAGTAAGTAGAATATAGGGCTTAGGGAAATTTAAAACGAGTGAACTAAAGGTATGAAGTTAAAATCTATTAAATCCCTGTGTGGATGCTCTCATTTAAAAGTTAAGTGGCCTCCGTTCGCTGAACTTAATCCTCCAGAAACATCCAGAATAGCCCCTCAGTGATACTTATGCATTTGTGCTGTCGCAAATTCTGCTTGGTAACATGTGCAAGTCTTCAGTGAGTTTGCTTAGGTGTAATAGAGTGAAACTTGGGCATCATCAACAGATTTGTTTGTTGAGAAAGAATAGCATATGCAACTTATTCTTTCAGCAAAAATGGGTCTGTAAGGCTAACAGGAGTAAAAGGCAGTAAAAACTTGTGTGTTTGGGTATTTTTGTTTGGTTTTGTACATTCTAGTCAACAACTGAATACACACATGGAGACGATCTCTTAAGAGTGAAGGTGCCATCTTTTTCATAGACAGTTTTCATATTTGAATTGTGCTTTGCTCTCTCTAACTATTCAAGAAGCTGCCACCACTTTTTTAAATGCAACTCCTGAAGTTAATCCTTTGGGGATATGGCATTTCCAAGAACTGATATCACTATCATCAGTGTTGAAAATACTGATTCATTGGCACTGTAACCTCAGTCTCACATATTCCACCCTCTAGTGGTACTGGAATACTTACAGGATGATGTTGCAAGTCTATGGTTAGGTGATCAAGAATCTTGTTGGTAAACATGTTACGTTCAGTATTTCTAGACATTTTTATACTATACTGTATCAGTGCAGTGGTTTTTACCTGTGAACCTACTGAACATGTTTCTCTCTTATAGGTTATTAAGGCTCGGGTAAAAGACCTTATGATACCAAGGTACAAAATTATTGTGATTGTACATATTGGACAACTAAATGAACAGAGCATGCGAATTGGAAGCAGATGCATTTGGGATCCTGCGAGTGATACGTTTTCATCATATGCTTTCAAAAATACCTCACTGTTTGGTCTTGCAAATGTCTATGCTGTTTATTTTGAATAATGAAAAGCTCGAGTTTATCAGTGGAAGAAAAATATCTAACTTATCATGTTTATATTGTAGAAAAACTGTTAGAAGACAGTCAGTTTACATTTGTTTTAAAATGGGGGAAATGAGCCTTTCAGTGGTAAATGTAATAATCATGCACACTTAAACCATTTTCTACTCTTGCTACTTTCCACAGGAAATAATTCATACTAAAATGACATTTTGCACCTGACTCTTTAATTGTTTTTTAGAACCACATATCACTGTATTAGCTTGTATCATTGTTATTTGCTCTAATTAAATCCTGGTCCTCAGTTTCAGTCCCAAGTAAAAGGGCTTTGTGCAGAAGGCCAATATGGGATTTGCAGAAGTAAAAAAAAATCCTTCCCTTCCGCCCTCATCTTGGAGTTAAAATGTTGGGCAGCTGCACAACCATGTCATGAGCTGTGACCAGTACCCTAAAAGGTTTTACAAGTGGGAGATCCACACAACTCATTGTCTTCAGCCCTCCTCTGGCAGAGGAACTGTCCATGTCCACCCCCTTCTCATGTGGCATCTCTGGCTCAATTTCCCCAATGGAATCTTCAGCATATTTTAGTTATGGATGTGGTTTAGGCCTCTTGCCAAGTCACTGAGGAAGATCTACCCCTTCTGTGTTAGCGAAGTCCCCAAGTCAAAGTCCAACGTAAACACAAACCACAAGAATCTTTGGCCTTCTGGGCTCAAATTTCATCCCCCTTCCTTTCGTGCAGATCCCAGCTGTAGCAGCTTGTCTTCACCACCACCAACAGGTTCCTGGTAACAAATTAAACTGTCCTTCCTGGTTGGTCCCCAAGTAAGATGGCTTTCTGCTTTTAACTGCCCTCTCCATGCCTGACAGCTCTTGCAGGTGAAGCAGGGTAGGGCCAATTGAGTATACCCCATCAGACCTTCTTTCCTTTCCTCCTGCTCCTATTTCCAGTGTTGCAGAACTGTAGATGTTCCAATGTTTGTTTGGGTTTTTTTGTTTTTGCAATGAGAGGATTTTGGCCCTTAACTAGTAAGAATTAAGAGCTGAGGAAAATCTGGATAAGTATCATGACAGGTAACAACAGTTAATTATGTTCAGAAATGTTTTATTGTACTGTAAGCAGCAATGTGTCTAATCTGTGGTATGTATATGAAATTCCGTTTCCATTTTACTTATAATAAAGTAAATTTAATTAGTTAAAACTGCACTGTGCAAGACTTGGAATTGATGTTTTAATTAAGGTGGTTTTATTTCTTTATTGTTTCTGGATTAATATAGAAATCCTGTTAAATCCTTGTCTACTCACCTTTATCTTTTGGGCTATGTCTACACTACAGACCTTACAGTGGAACAGCTGTACCGCTATAGCCTGGCCGCTGTAAGGTCTCCTGTGGGTAACCACTCTATGCCGAGGGGAGAGAGCTCTTCTGCTGGCATAATTAAGCCACCCCCAATGAGCAGCATTAGCTTTGTGGGCAGGAGAGCCTCTCCTACCGACATAGCGCGTCCACAGCACTTTTGCCGGTGAAACTTTTGTCGGTCAGGGATGGTTGGTTGTTTGTTTGTTTTTTTCCACACCCCTGACCGACAAAAGTTTGACCGACAAAAGTGGTAGCATAGACAAAGCCGTAGTTTCTTAAAAGGCTTAAATGTGTTCTGCTCCTTGTCATTTTTATACCTACAAGTACACACCTTGAAAATAGTTGATAAATTACCCAGAAAAGTTGAGATGACAACATTCAGAATAGAAGGGGAAAACACTTTTGTTTAAATAGCATACGAAATTTGACGTTGCCAGATACCATTTTCTGCCCAAACGTACCAAGTGATTTTTAATTGTTACATCAGTGTACCACTAAGGCAGAGCATGAGGTCATCTTAAATGCTGAAAACAGAATATATAGATATTAGGGATATTTGCTGCTCTGGATTCACATATGGAATCCCCATTGATACAAAAAGTGTTGTGGACAAAGATGGAATTTATACCCCATACAAAACCCTTTATATTACATTTCTGTGGGCCAGGTTCCAAACTTCTGGTATAGGGAGAAGCAGCATCCTTGCACCATAAAAACCTTTTCTTTTGGCTCTATGGGGACTCCTCCTGAGGGGTGGCAGGAGATGCTTCCACCCTAAATGGAAAAGTACCAGATTTAAGATGGATTTCATTATCCGGTGACATGGTCACCTGTCACTGTAAGACCCCAGCCTCCATTCTTCCAGGGCTGGCCCACACATACACAGGAAGGTTTTAATTAAAAGCCTTCTTTTTAAGAACCTGACTTATTTTCCTTGTTTTTAGATCCAAGGGGGTTGGATCTTGATCCACCAGGAGTTGGTGGAAGGGAGGAGGGGGGATGGTTAATTTCTCCTTGTTTTAAGATCCAAAGGGTTTGGATCTGTATTCACCAGGGAATTGGTGAAGAGTCTCTCAAGGCTACCCAGGGAAGGGAATTAGCATCGAGAGTGGTGGCAGCGGACCAGATCTAAGCTGGTAGTTAAGCTTAGAAGTTTTCATGCAGGCCCCCACATTTGTACCCTAAAGTTCAGAGTGGGGAAGCAGCCTTGACATGATATGCATCTGAAGAAGTGGGCTGTAGCCCATTAGAGCATAAGCTTTCGTAAATTTGTTAGTCTTTAAGGTGCCACAAGTACTCCTGTTCTTTTTGCGGATACAGACTAACACAGCTGCTACTCTGATACACAGGAAGGTTTGCAAGTAAACAGCCATTTACAGTTCATTGATTCTGAAGCACCCTTAATAGCTTCCACTTAATATGTTTACATCAGTAATACAAATTTATGTCTTATTCTCCTAACTTCAGACATAGAAATAATACATGCAAATAAATAGGATGAACACACTCAGTAGATTATAAGCTTTGTAATGATACCTTACAAGACACCTTTTGCATAAAGCATATTCCAGTTACATCATATTCACATTCATAAGCATATTTTTATAAAGCATATGGAGTGCAACATCACAGAGTTGTGGGAGGAGGAGGGGAGAAATGTCCTTATATGGTATGCAGGTCAATTTCACCTGATTAAGTCCACCTTCCATACAGCTTGCATTTTAGATCTGTGCACTTTAGAGACCTGTTGATATATTGGATGGATGAGATCATATTCATGCACATATCACTCCCATAATAAGCTTTACCCAGGAATTTTCATGGAAGATCAAAATGTACCATGATTCCAAGCAGGTCTGCTTGGGTTTTAATTTTATAGTAGAAAGCAAATATGTAGAACTTAGGTTTTAAATTAAGTGACTTTCTAAAGTGTCAAAAATAAATCTCTCTTGGTGTTTGAGAAACAGTGAGCTGGTTTCTATTTATTTTTATACATAGAGCCATGTGGGTTTATAGTTAATGTTCCATCAGAAGTGGCCATAGTTTAGCAAAAGTGAAAATAGCACAGCAGCGTCTGCAATGTGAACCAACTGGTTTTAGCTCTTGATGTTAAATAAACTTAGCTTTACAACATAAAAAAATCATATACTGAACTGTAAAAAAGAAAAAAAAAACCCATGACCCAGATATGGCAGGGGATTCAGTTTTATCTGGTAGTAGAGTGTCCAGGGCCTAACTTTTATAGCTCGTTGCTTAACCAGCTGATGTACGTTACTCCATGGATCATTTACTTTTTTTGAGGCTTTCATCTCCTTTTTTTATAAGCTGAAGCAGAGGTGTTTCCAAAAGATGGTAAAAATCTGGTAAAAAAGCCTCTAAGACTTCCGTAGAATAGTGGTTCTCAACCAGGTGTATGCATACCCGTGGGGGTACACAGAAGTCTTTCAGGAGGTACTCAACTAATCTAGATCAGTGTTTCACAACCTGGGGTGTGCAGCCCCCAGGGGGAGGGTCATTGGATGGGTTTAGGGGGATTGGAAGTGCAGGGCTGGCATTAGGGGGTGGGAAGCAGGGCAATCACCAGGGGCCCCTGCAAAGCTAAGTTACATGCTTCAGCCCCACAGACAAGGCTCACAAGTGAAAAACAGACTCAAGTATCACACTGAAATGTAAGTAAAATATTTATATTCCAATCAATTTATTTTATAATTTATATGGTGAAAATGAGAAAGTGAGCAATTTGTCAGTAATAGTGTGCTGTGACACTTTTGTATTTTTATGTCTGATTTTGTAAGCAAGTAGTCTTTAAGTGAGGTGAAACTTGGGGATACGCAAGACAAATCAGACTCCTTAAAGGGGTACAGTAGTCTGGAAAGGTCGAGAACCATTGCTGTAGAAGATCTAAGGTCAGGACTAATTTTCTTACATATATGAATATTTAATCTTAGGCCAATTACTGCTAATACTGTAAAGCAGGGGTTCTCAAACTGGGGGTTGGGACCCCTCGGGGGTCACGAGGTTATTACATGGGGGGTCACAAGCTGTCAACCTCCACCCCAAACCCCACTTGCCTCCAGCATTTATAATGGTGTTAAATATATTAAAAAATGTGTTTAATTTATTAGGGGGGGGTCTCACTCAGAGGCTTGCTGTGTGAAATGGGTCACCAGTAAAAAAAGTTTGAGACCCACTGCTTGAAAGGAAAAATACCTAATATTTGATTATTATAAATGTATACTTGTACATCTCTTCTGCACCAGTATTGCAGCATTAGGTTTACTACTTAATCTTTAATGCAAGTTTTTTATGTTCTGAACTTCTCCTTGGCACCATCTATTTAAAATGGGTTGTTCAATGTGTTTTGTTTTTGAAAACACTAGATAGAAAAGCAGACGAGGTTTAATAAACCCCACCTCATTTTTACCCCTTTGCAGAACTTGTTCCAAGGGAAAGGCGTTTGGCCTCAGCGGAGCCCTGCAATTTGGCTCAATTCCTCATTCTCTGCTCAGGAGAGTTTCGCTGCAAGAATAACACAGATGTTACAGATCAAGGGCAGTGACTGAATCGACCATTGTGCCATATTGTCACAATTTAACTTCAGGATTGTCTGCTTGACAGCACTCCCCTGGTCCAACTACAATACAACTAAAAAATTGAAGTGTGGATGGGACCCCTCCTGGGTTCCTTATAACTGGGCAAAAGCTTTGAACAGTCCAAGGCTTTGGCCTGGTTATGGGGGTATGAGTAGGTACCATCCATGCTACAAAATTTAATTGTGTTACAACCAGGTCTTCTGACTGGGTAATATTTCTAGCACCAATGGTGCCTATCTAACTCCCCAGGCAAGCACTGTTTTTTCTTCTATATTGGAGCCATCCTGAGAGCCCGGCTGGTGCAGGGCGTTAGAGCTGTCTGTACCATTATCTCCAATAGCCCAGTCAGAGCACAGAAGTTAAGGCTGCCCCCACAGCTTATAAACTAGTTCTACTACCATGATCTTGAGTCAAAATGCCCTCGGGGTAAAATTTCAACAGCACAATAATCTTAGGAGCCTGACTCTAATTTTCAAAAGCGACTTAGGCACTTTGAAGCCTATGTCTCTTTGAAAGTCAATGGGAATTGGGTTATGTCTACACTTTGAACAGTCCAAACAGCTGGGTCAACCTAACTTTTTAGTGTAGACCTGGCCATAGGTTCTGAAAATTAGATTCAGGGTCCTAAGCCACTTGAATACTTTTGAAAAACTTTATGCCAGATCTAATGATCTTCAGGGCAAACTGCCAGCCACGTTTTGTTTATTCAAGGGATTTGAAAGTGGGAGAGACTTGGGAAGCTGGTGAATTGCTGGAGAGGGAGGGTAGTTCTAGCTTTTTGTTTGCTTGTCTTGCTGGTTTGGGTCATACTGGAGGATATAGCTGTTGTCTCATTGCAGTCAGGACCGCCGAGAGCAAAAAAATTTTCGGGCCCCCCAGCCAGGGCGGACCGGCTAAACAGGGCCAACGAGGGGGGGGGGGGAAGCCGGGCCCGGAATTTTTTTGGGCCCCCCAGGAAGGGCAGACCGGCTAAACAGGGCTGACGAGGGGGGTGGGACCGGGCCCCCTTCCAGACCGCCGGGCCCCAGTAATTTGTACCAGCTTCCCCCCCTCTCGTCGGCCCTGATTGCAGTGGAGGAGTTTTGATATGTATTTTTAAGTAATATCCAAAAAGCTTAGAGCTTTTGGATAAATGTGCTTTTTTAAGGTGCATAAAGGTAAAAAAAAAAGTATTTTGACTTTGGGATCTGTCTCTAGTTACAAGAGGAAATGTACCTCCTTGAGCTCGGAACTGTATCTTCAATCTCTCTGTAAGGGGGAAAATTTGACTTTGTACCCAGAAATTGACCTTGTGTAGACTTTATTTGGAGAACTGTGGGGACAACAACAGCTCACAATAAGATACAAGTATAAGGGCTACAAACCCTTATGCACAGGGCAAAAGCCAGCTACGAATTGTTGGGGTTTCGAGGAAGAAACTTTGCTGATGGGCAGGTTATTCCATGATCATCCATTATGAGAATTCTAGCAACTTTCTCTGGAGTTTCTGGTACTGGCCATTGTTGGAGACTGAACACTGGACTAGATGGATCACTGGTCTGATCTGATATTGCAAGTCTGATGTTGAGCGTGGGTGCTTGAATCACAGTTTCATTCTGATACCCATATTGTAAAGGCATTATGGATACTACATGTATTGCATTATTATGATTTTGATCTCTGAGTGACACTATTAGCTATGTATACCCCCAGCTTTGTAATCCTGCTGGGAGTGTTCATAAATGAGAAAGCACAGTGAGACACATACATAGTACATGGCACACTTTATTAAAATTTAGCCACAAAAACTGAAACTAGTACAATAATTGGACAGGGGAAAATATTTGCACATGTGGTTTGCAATTTAACTATTTAAAACATGTTAAATGCCTTGTACAAAGAGCTGAGCAATCATCACTAAAAGGCATTTCAAAGCTGCTTTGCATTATACTATTTAAAATTTAACCTTTAAGTCTCGGTGTGATGCAGAAAATAAAGCTAGAATTCAAGAAACACAATTGTAATAGTCTAGTTTCAGACAGTTACACGTTGTGATTATTTTAATGTATTAAAGCTATGGATATAATCGGTCCAGCATCTGATACATTTTAGCACAGTGAACTTATATCTTTTTCGCTGCAGCCGATGCTGCAGCAGGATGTAGTAAGCAGCGAAACCACTTCCCGTCTTTCTTGTATAGACTTTTGCCTGGTGCCTCTTAAGTCTCTCTGAGACTGGGGTTTGTTGTTAAGGGTTTCTTCCCTCATGGGTTCTAGATTCTGAATGCCATATTCCAAGGGTTCTGTTGAATCACTGTTTTCACGTGGCAAATGCAGGTGACTTTTTCTGTCTTCTGCATAAAAATTAGAAACAAACTAAAATTAGAGGGCATAGAATCCTTAGTAAAGTGTAGACTTTCAGCTCTAACAGAAAAGATAAAGTAGCCTACACCAAAGAAACCAAAAGGTCAAAGGTATTCTCACCTCGTTCTGGTTCATTGTGCCTGTCTATTGTGGTCTGAATGATTAGGATTTACCTGATCATTAACATTTATTTCACCAGAATTGCACTGAAACAGATGTCTAAGAATTAAAGAGCCTATTAATATCCCATTAAAGAATCTGTAATTCTTTTACAGCTTGTCTGTGTAGCTGTTTAAGTGAGGACAACAAATCTGTTAGTGCAGTTGCTTTGATGGCTGAAACTAACTGTACATTTGTTTCGAAGTACTAACAGTGCCCCTTCATTCTGACCATTACATTTAAAATCAACATATTGTACTATGATATGGTACATTCCTTCCTAAAGTTCAAGTGCCATTGCTTTATGTATCAGATATGAATAGTTCCAAGATTTTCAAAAATTTATACCCTAGTATTGCAAATTGTTTCCCAGCTGTTTGTAATTCAGGTGCATTTTAAGGAATACTGTATTTTGAAGCTCTTAATACAATGTGGTGCGCTCTTTAAAAAAGAGAATAAGGATCATAAAGTACAGCAACATCCACTCCTTGCCTAATACAGAGTTAAGTGATTTCCCCATTTGGCTAGTTCTCTAAAATATTTTGCAGAAGTATTTCTAGCCAAACCTTTTTCTCTGCATGTAGCCATGAGATTCAAGCTTTCACTAGTATAAGAGTGTCCATGAAAGTAGATGCTTGACTGGAAAATATAAAATACATAGAAAGAATGGTTTCCTAAAATCAAACTCACTTATTTAATCCTTTATAATTAAGGTCCCAAATTTTGAGTACAAATCGCTAGCAATGCGTATTACCCTGGTATGACTTTAATGTATATTGCTGAATTTTCTGAAACTTCCCAGTAATTTGCAAATCAGTTTGTACTGTAGAACATCTTGTGGGAAAGCCATGCCTCTTGAAGACAATGGCAAAACTTCCATTCACTTCAAAGGGGGCAGGATTTCCCCCCCCTTGACATAAAAATTAGGGTTGAGCATTTCAAAACTAAGTGTTAAGCACACAATTGGCTTGAAAATCTCAACCTAGATCCTTTATTTCAAAAAACAAAACCTTACCTAAGCTAGGTAAGCTTCAGAGAAACATAGTGCAAAGTTGTGCAATTTCACTTCCTTATCTGAAACAAAGCCCCCACAATACCGACTCAAGAAATACATTTTACAGAGATAAAAGAAACTAAGCATCCAATTGTGCCCTTAGAGGCATCCAGGTGACACCACCCCCTGCTGATTTCAGTTAGATTTGTGAATGCATACGAGGGAAGAAGTGAGCCCACTGCACATAACCCAACACTTACCAAATAGATCCTGTGGATCGTCAATCAGATGCCTTCTCCATCGGGATCCCCCACATGTGAAGACGACAGCTCTTATGAATTCTCTCCCACAAAGCTTCATAAAATTCTCTTCACCTTTTACGTCAGAGACTGCTATCAGGAGAGAGATTAAAACCAAACCCTGGATTGCACCCTTCATTTTGCAGAAATAGCACCTGTTGGATCAGAATTCAGTGGGGAAGAAAGAGGGCCAGCAACGCCAAGATCTGAGGATTCTGCTGAATCCAGCCTATTTATATACAATGTCCATTGACTCTATAGGGCAAGGGCTCATTTTCATGAGGCTTTAATGTTTGTCAAGCATGTGAGTTAATCAGCTGTTTCTGGTAACATTTTAAGTGCTTTAGGATTTCCACTTGGATTCTGAGCAAACAATTATTAAAGGGTATATTTAGGAAGCACTATTGCTTAACAATGGAAGCATATCCAGTAGTGCAGCATATTTATAGAGCACTAGCTTAGATCAACATGACGAATGAGTACTTTCTGCAAAAAGGAATGGAAGTTTTATTGCATGTTTCACACATTTAATTGTGTATGTTGTTTTTGATTGTGGAAAAGCTCAGTCTACAACAGCCAATTTCACAGCTGTGCTAATGATGACCATTTAAATAGAGATCTGGTCATTTCTGTTATACTGAAAAGCTCAAGCTACAGAGTGATTTCACTTTTGTCAGTTCTTTAGTTCTCATTTATTTAATCATACGCCCATTCATCATTTTTGCTCTTGCTAAGTGTTCCTTCGTGTAATTTGGCAATTGTGTTTAAAAATATGGGCCAGATTTTCAAAGTTAGGCACCCAGACCCATTTCATGTAATGAATTTATTCAT
Organism: Terrapene triunguis; assembly: GCF_002925995.2. Classification (NCBI taxonomy): domain Eukaryota; kingdom Metazoa; phylum Chordata; order Testudines; family Emydidae; genus Terrapene; species Terrapene triunguis. The sequence goes on along the minus strand of NW_020664562.1, from coordinate 37,120,497 downwards.
GTGGAGACTTTTTGTGCGCCAGTAAATCAGGGATTTGCACAGGCACATGGCAAAATAGGCACCTAATCTGCTTCTGCACACAAGGTATCTTTATGCAATCAATTAGATGGTGCACATGTGTACATGTGCAGTTGTATGTGGCTAGTTTTGAAAATCTGACCCTGTAGATGTATGGTGTTAAAAGGAAATTTAAATTTAAAACAACAGGGAATACGGTGGAAAATGGATTATTTCCACATGCTCAAAACAAACTGCAAAATACCTATAATTATTCTATCCATCCTTTTTAGAACATAAGAATGGCCCTACTGGGTCAGACCAAAGGTCCAGCTAGCCCAGTATCCTGTCTTCCGACAGTGGCCAGTGCCAGGTGCTCTAGAGGGAATGAACAGAACAGGTAATCACCAAGTGATCCATCTCCTGTTGCTCCTTCCCAGCTTCTGGCAAACAGAGGCTAGGGACACCATTCCTGCGCATCCTGGCTAATAGCCATTGATGGACCTATCCTCCATGAACTTATCTAGTTCTTTTTTGAACCCTGTTATGGTCTTGGCCTTCACAATATCCTCTGGCAAGAAGTTGCACAGGTTGACTGTGTGTTGTGTGAAGAAATACTTCCTTTTATTTGTTTTAAACCTGCTGCCTATTAATTTCATTTGGTGACCCCTAGTTCTTGTGTTATGAGAAGTAGTAAACAACACTTCCTTATCTACTTTCTCTATACCAGTCATGATTTTATAGACCTCAATTATATCTCCCCTTAGCCGTCTCTTTTCCAAACTGAATAGTCCCAGTCGTATTAATCTCTCCTCATATGGAAGCTGTTCCATACCCCTAATCATTTTTGTTGACCATTTCTGAACCTTTTCCAATTCCAATATATCTTTTTCGAGTTGGGGCAACCACATCTCCACACAGTATTCAAGATGTGAGCGTACTATGGATTTATATAGAGGCAACATGATATTTTCTGTCCTATTATCTATCCCTTTCTTAATTATTCCCAGCATTCTGTTTGCTTTTTTGACTGCCGCTGCACATTGAGTGGATGTTTTCAGAGAACTATCCACAATGACTCCAAGGTCTCTTTCTTGAGTGGTAACAGCTAATTTAGACCCCATCATTTTATATGTATAGTTGAGATTATGCTTTCCAATGTGCATTACTTTGCATTTATCAATATTAAATTTCATCTGCCATTTTGTTGCCCAGTCACCCAGTTTTGAGAGATCCTTTTGTAGCTCTTCGCAGTCTGCCTGGGTCTTAACTATCTTTAGTAATTTTGTGTCATCTGCAAATTTTGCCATCTCACTATTTACCCCTTTTTCCAGATCATTTATGAATATGTTGAATAGGACTGGTCCAAGAACAGACCCCTGGGGGACACCACTATTTACCTCTCTCCGTTCTGAAAACTGACCATTTATACCTACCCTTTGTTTCCTATCTTTTAACCAGTTACCAGTCCATGAGAGCACCTTCCCTCTTATCCCATGGCAGCTTACTTTGCGTAAGAGTCTTTGGTGAGGGACCTTGTCAAAGACTTTCTGAAAATCTAAGAACACTGGATCTCCTTGGTCCACATGCTTGTTGACCCCCTCAAAAAATTCTAGTAGATTCGTGAGGCTTGATTTCCCTTTACTAAAACCATGTTGACTCTTCCTCAACAAATTATGTTCATCTATATGTTTGACAATATTGTTTTTTATTATAGTTTCAACCAATTTGCCTGGTACTGAAGTCAGGCCTGTAATTACAGGCCTGTAATTGCCGGGATCATCTCTAGAGCCCTTTTTAAAAATCGGCGTCACATTAGCTATCCTCCAGACATCTAGTACAGAAGCTGATTTAAACAATAGGTTACAGACTACAGTTAGTAGTTCTGCAATTTCACATTTGAGTTCCTTCAGAACTCTTGGGTGAATACCATCTGGTCCTGGTGACTTATTGCTGTTTAATTTATCAATTTGTTCCAAAACCACCTCTAATGATACCTCAATCTGGGACAGTTCCTCAGATCTGTCACCTAAAAAGAATGGCTCGGGTTTGGGAATCTCCCTCACATCCTCAGCTGTGAAGACCGATGCAAAGAATTCATTTAGTTTCTCCACAGTGGCCTTATCGTCCTTGAGTGCTCCTTTAGCACCTCGATCGTCCAGTGGCCCCACTGGTTGTTTAGCAGGCTTCCTGCTTCTGATGTACTTAAAAAAAAAATTACTATTACTTTTTGAGTCTTTGGCTAACTGTTCCTCAAATTCTTTTTTAGCCTTCCTAATTGTATTTTTACACTTCATTTGCCAGTGTTTATGCTCCTTTCTATTTTCCTCACAAGGATTTAACTTCCACTTTTTAAAGGATGCCTTTTTGCCTCACACTGCTTTTTTTACTTTGTTGTTTAGCCACGGTGGCTCTTTTTTGGTTCTCTTACCATGTTTTTTAATTTGGGGCATACATTTAAGTTGAGCCTCTATTATGGTGTCTTTAAAAAGTTTCCATGCAGCTTGCAGAGATTTCCCTTTTGGCGCTGTACTTTTTAATTTCTGTTTAACTATACTCATTTTTGTGTAGTTCCCCTTTCTGAAATTAAATGCTATAGTATTGGGCTGCTGTGGTGTTTTTCCTGCCACAGGGATATTAAATTTAATTATATTCTGGTCACTATTACCAAGCGGTCCAGCTATATTCACCTCTTGGACCAGATCCTGTGCTCCACTTAGGACTAAATCAAGAATTGCCTCTCCCCTTGTGGGTTCCAGGACCAGCTGCTCCAAGAAGCAGTCATTTAAGGTGTCAAGGAACTTTATCTCTGCATACTGTCCTGAGGTGACATGTACCCAATCAATATGGGGATAATTGAAATCCCCCATTATTATTATTGAGCATTTCACAGTTAGGTGGTCGGTAATATATCCCTACTGCTATATTCTTATTATTAGAGCATGGAATTTCTATCCATAGAGATTCTATGGTACAATTTGATTCATTTATGATTTTTACTTCATTTGATTCTAAGCTTTCTTTCACATATAATTCCACTCCCCCACCAGCACGACCTGTTCTGTCCTTCCGATATATTTTGTACCCTGGTATTACTGTATCCCATTGATTATCCTCATTCCACCAAGTTTTTGTGATGCCTATTCTATCAATAGCCTCATTTAATACAAGGCACTCTAGTTCACCCAGTTTATTATTTAGACTTCTAGCATTGGTATATAAGCATTTTAAAAACTTGTCTCCTTTTAGCTGTCTGCCATTACACGATATAATTGAATGGGACTCTTTTTTTATTTGACTGTTTCTGATCAGACCCTGCCTGTATTTTATTTTGGTAACATCTGAAAAATGGGAATTTTTAAAAGAGCACGGCTGAGAAGCTTTATGACTGTGCTGCATAGACCCTATAAAGAGAGATTTAGAAATCTGTGACACTGCTCTATGATCTATCTGTATTATTTTGTTGGTATGGTATTGCTGTGTCTGTAGGTTCCTAAAGCATTATTTTGCAATAACACATGCTTAAGAAAATTGTATGGTTTGGACAACTGAGGTCAGAAATTCACTATTTAGAAACAAACTACATGAGCAACCTTGAAGATCTTTATCACTTCCTAGCATCAAAAGTGTTTCCCAGCACCATAACATTAAACTTTAATTGTTTTGCGCAGAGTGAGTTACTGCGTGTTATGGGTGTGATGGAAAGGGCATTTTCACTACTAATACCGGTAAGTAAACAACTATCTTCATTGATGAAAAGAAATGGTGTGTTTTTTGTCAGATTTTTAATAATGATTAACACATGATTCACCTTAATGGTTGTCGTCCCAGAAACATACGTGAATTTGTTCTCTGTCAAGGGTCAAGCTTGCAGTTTTGTCATAAAGTGTGTAATGTCAAAGGAAATGAATGGTAATGGTACATTGTACACCTGTAAATGATGTACAATTTTGAGGTTGTGTTTAAACATTGAGCATTCACTGTAAAACAAATGAGACAGACTAAATGTTCTGTACATTTAAAAAATAAGGCCCACTGCATAACAACACTCAAGGACAGAACAGATATTGCATTCATCAATTGACAGGCAGAGCATTTCACTTCAAGGCTTTGATTATATTTTTCCTGTGTCTAGAGATGAATCTCCCCCTAACTGCAGATAACTGGCTAGAACTTGGAATAATATTGTTAATTGGTCACATGGGAAGATGATCCATTTTTATGGACAACTAATACCCCAAATCCTCTAGGATAATATAGTTGTCCTCATGTAAGGACCCCCAGGTCCAGTATCATTATTCAATAGAATTAGCAATGTGGTCTACAAAGAGTGTAAAGTGCCCCTGTACAAGGAATCCATGTTCAAATCTGGCCAGTCATTCATCACTGTGGAATGATTTGTGGGGGTACTGTGTATCTGCCTTAGTAGCTGTTACTGGTTATTGCTGAAGTTTAGTTGTAACTGCTTGAGGAGGTCTGCCTTTATCGTTAGCTGTGGTTTGAATGCAGATCACATGGGATCTGAAAAAGATCTTGCTCACTCACTATATGAGGTATTCCCAGGCAAGAGAATGCCAGGTTGAGAGCAAGAGGCGGAAAATTGACTGCTTCTAATGCAGACTTGAGGCAATGTCTTGATTCCCACTGTGGTGGTCTAAATAGGAGTTTTCTTCCAGGTGTTTTCTTATTCTTCCTCTAATAAGTTAAGGCCTGACCAAGAGCCCAGTGACTCTAGTGGGTATCTTTCTCTTGCCTTCACTAGGTTTTGGCTCAGGCCCTTGATGTGCCATGTGGTGTTGGCAGGAAGGCAAGGCTGAGGGAGTACGTGTGATGTTTGGACCTGAACATTGTGAGGTTCATCGTGGTTCCTTCAGGAGGACAGTTTCAGGCCAGCCCTGTCTCTTGGATAAATGAGCTTTGTCTTTCAGGCTGACAGGTCTGTTGTCTCTGAGCAGAGCTGTTGAGGTACTGAAGGATGAAGCTCTACACTAGGTGTCCTGGACATAGGCTGTTTAGTGCTTTGAAAATAAAGACTGGGATGAAATCCTAGATTAAGGGTGAAATCTTGGCGCTGGTGAAGTCTATGGGATTTTTGCCATTGACTTCAGTGGGGCCAAGATTTCACCCCACGACCATAAGTATAATGCAATGTCATATGTAGAGGAATGATCTCTTGGACTGCAATAGCACCTCCATATATGCTTGGAGAAATTCTTTGTGTTTCAAATTGTCTGTTATGAACTTAGTTTTCTGCCATTGTGACTCAAGTTTCCAGCCCTCTCTTTACTTGGAACTTTACTGAGAACTCTGGGGATCCATATGGGTAATGAAGAAGGACAGGATGTTTTGTTTGATTTATGCAATTGACTTGTGCATTGATACAGGAAAATATACTGGAAGCATAACTTATACTTAATTTGTGTGCAATGATGGGCATTTCCAGAGGAAAATTCAGGGCATTCAGTTTGATTCCAGATACATTTAATGATGGAAAAATTGTTACACTTTATTTAATACAATATAGCATTTTATGGTGATTTTTTTCTGCATAATTAAATGACAGGCTTCAGGATATACAGACACATAGGACATCATTATTTGTTGTCTTTTCCTTTGTTTACTGACTGAGAAGTATTATCAGTAAACTAGTGTTAACTGGCTAGAGCAGAGCCAATTATGTCATGTAAAGCATCCACCTGTAAAAGAAGAAAAAAGATACTGTTTTGCATTGTAATTGTGCTTAAGAAAAGAAGTGATCTAAAAAGCCCCACTTAGTCTTAGATTAATGATATCCACATAATGGATATCAAGAAGAAGGGGAAGTAAATGGCTAAATTAATTGTATGATGCTAGTTGCTTCCTTTTACAGACCTACTGTTTCCTAAATAGCACCTTTAGAAATAGCGGGTGTGGTAGTTTAAAGAGATTTCATGGCAGGTAGGACTGTGTAGTGTGCATTTGCAACATCATACTTGACGGCATAAACTTATTCTTCTTTATAAAAAGAGGCTAGCCTGCAAGGTGGTGCCTGTTCAGTAGGGCAACGTACACCATGCTGTAGTCTATTCACTTGATTAGTATTCGAGTGAGCTGAGTCCACTGTGCTGGGCACTGTATATAACCCTAGAAGGACACTCTTGTCCAAAGAGCTAACACAAGAAATAAGCAAAACAGACAAAGAGAAATAGTATCCGCATTTTACAAACAGAGACCTGAGGCGCACAGCCTAATTAAGTGACTTGTCCAAGGTCACACAGGACATCTGTGTCAGAGATGGTAACTTAACACAGATCTCTTGTCCCAGTCCAGTGCCTTAACCACAAGACTATCTTTCCACCGTAATTTATGGCAGAATTTTCTGTGCTTAAAAAATTTAGAGAAGTTTTGTACCTGATAGTGGTGATTGTGTAATAATTTTTTTTAAGTGTAACAGTTATTCCTTAAATTCTTTGGGGCAGGAACATCTTTTTGTTCTGTTTGCGTAGTGCCTCGCAAAAGAAGGAGCCCATGACTAGGGCTTCTAGGCACTATGGTAACACAAATAATAATAAAGAGCTATTGTTTAATTCTCCAAGTGAGGCTCTCATAAAGGTTAGCATTTTCTCTCCCCCAATATTACTTTACATACTGTTTTACACTGAAAGCAGTGTGCTTTACAAAGGTGGGTAATCACCCTATTTTACTAATTGGGAAACTGAAGCACAGAGCA
>NW_020664562.1:37067067-37093791 GCF_002925995.2 Terrapene triunguis | reverse complement strand
CAATCACTTTTTCTGTTATTTAATTTTACCTACCTTATGTGCTCGGTAGGTCTCTAGGAACTGCTCATTATATGAACAAGAACATTTGTGAATATGCCCTTCTTCTGTCCCAGCCAGGTATATATTAGTATTCTGAAACAAAAATCCAGATATTCCAAACTGGGATTCAACCTGTAGGATATTTATCCTGACATATTTAAAGAGCTGTGTGGAGTTTAGGCTGTGAAATTGCTGGGAGATGCTGAGCACTCAAATTCCCACTGACTTCAATGAGAACTGTGTTTGTTCACCTGCCCTTGGGATCAGGCCCAAAGTCAATCAAAGCAACATAATTAAAACTCACAAAATATAGGGGTTAGCTTGCTTGGTTTTCTCTCTGATCAGTTTTGGGTAATATTGTTAGCGCTTATGTACATCAGAAGCATTCTATAGCTACTGCTGGAGAAACATGGGTAACTGCAGTGCAAGCTTCCCCTATACCTGAATCCTGATCTCCATTTTTGAACTGTTTGGGGGCTTTCATTAGAGAGTGCCTACAATGCAGAGATCCATGCAATGAACTTGTGAGACAGGAAAAATTCACTTGGGAAAAAAGAGATTTCCAAATGTGTTTCACTGGTGACGTAAACCAACCTTGAATAAAATCAGCTAAAAGTAAAAGGCAAGTGTATTAATCTTCTGGCACCAGACAGCTTCTCTTTTGAAATTTTCATTCATTCTTATGTGAATATTCACAGTTAGAGCAGCAGTTAGGGCTGGTCTAGCTTATGTCTCCAGAATCCAGGAGACTACTACAACTTAGTGTTTGTTTAAACACGTGAGGTGAAATCTTCAGCTGTGATGGTATAGCTCCATCACTGTACACCAGCTGAGGATCTGACCTATAATGTTTTGTTCTAATATATAAAATTTCAGTCAACTGAATTTGAAACATTAATAATCACAATGGATTTCCTGAGCCTACCCTTGGATGAAAGTCAAAGCACATTCCAGGTGCCTGTCGAGATATCAGAGCTTCACTTTTCTTTTCTTTTTCACCAGTTAGTTTTTTCCTTTCACTTGCGGTTCGCTTCAGTTTCATCAGATCTATGCAAATAGACAGTACATGGAATATGAATTTTACATGAAAGAGATAGTGACATATTAGAACATTCTGAATAACTCATAAGTACTTCAGATATTTAACAATTCTGAAATGTTTTATCTATGGGCTGTTTACAGGTATGCTAGCAACAAGAAGAAAGTCAAGGAAAGTGTGGGCCCCTTACTGAATGAGGGAGGCAACCTAGTGACTGAGGATGTGGAAAAAGCTAATGTACTCAATGATTTTTTTGCCTCTGTCTTCACAAACAAGGTCAGCTCCCAGACTGCTGCACTGGGCAGCACAATATGGGGAGAAGGTGACCAGCCCTCTGTGGAGAAAGAAGTGGTTCGGGACTATTTAGAAAAACTGGACGTGCACAAGTCCATGGGGCCGGATGCGCTGCATCCGAGGGTGCTAAAGGAGTTGGCGGATGAGATTGCAGAGCCATTAGCCATTATTTTTGAAAACTCATGGCGATCGGGGGAGGTCCCGGATGACTGGAAAAAGGCTAATGTAGTGCCCATCTTTAAAAAAGGGAAGAAGGAGGATCCGGGGAACTACAGGCCAGTCAGCCTCACCTCAGTCCCTGGAAAAATCATGGAGCAGGTCCTCAAGGAATCAATTCTGAAGCACTTAGAGGAGAGGAAAGTGATCAGGAACAGTCAGCATGGATTCACCAAGGGGAAGTCGTGCCTGACTAACCTGATTGCCTTCTATGATGAGATAACTGGCTCTGTGGATGAGGGGAAAGCAGTGGATGTGTTATTCCTGGACTTTAGCAAAGCTTTTGATACGGTCTCCCACAGTATTCTTGCTGCCAAGTTAAAGAAGTATGGGCTGGATGAATGGACTGTAAGGTGGATAGAAAGCTGGCTAGATCGTCGGGCTCAACGGGTAGTGATCAATGGCTCCATGTCTAGTTGGCAGCCAGTTTCAAGCGGAGTGCCCCAAGGGTCGGTCCTGGGGCCGGTTTTGTTTAATATCTTTATTAATGATCTGGAGGATGGTGTGGACTGCACTCTCAGCAAGTTTGCCGATGACACTAAACTAGGAGGCGTGGTAGATACACTAGAGGGTAGGGATCGGATACAGAGGGACCTAGACAAATTAGAGGATTGGGCCAAAAGAAACCTGATGAGGTTCAACAAGGACAAGTGCAGAGTCCTGCACCTAGGACGGAAGAATCCCATGCACAGCTACAGACTAGGGACCGAATGGCTAGGTAGCAGTTCTGCAGAAAAGGACCTAGGGGTCACAGTGGACGAGAAGCTGGATATGAGTCAACAGTGTGCTCTTGTTGCCAAGAAGGCTAATGGCATTTTGGGCTGTATAAGTAGGGGCATTGCCAGCAGATCCAGGGACGTGATCGTTCCCCTTTATTCGACATTGGTGAGGCCTCATCTGGAGTACTGTGTCCAGTTTTGGGCCCCACACTACAAGAAGGATGTGGAAAAATTGGAAAGAGTCCAGCGGAGGGCAAGAAAAATGATTAGGGGTCTGGAGCACATGACTTATGAGGAGAGGCTGAGGGAACTGGGATTGTTTAGTCTCCAGAAGAGAAGAATGAGGGGGGATTTGATAGCAGCCTTCAACTACCTGAAGGGGGGTTCCAAAGAGGATGGAACTTGGCTGTTCTCAATGGTGGCAGATGACAGAACAAGGAGCAATGGTCTCAAGTTGCAGTGGGGGAGGTCTAGATTGGATATTAGGAGACACTATTTCACTAGGAGGGTGGTGAAGCACTGGAATGCGTTACCTAGGGAGGTGGTGGAGTCTCCTTCCTTGGAGGTTTTTAAGGCCCGGCTTGACAAAGCCCTGGCTGGGATGATTTAGTTGGGAATTGGTCCTGCTTTGAGCAGGGGGTTGGACTAGATGACCTCCTGAGGTCCCTTCCAACCCTGATATTCTATGATTCTATGATACACAGGGAAATTGCCTGGAATAAGGTATTGTGCAATAGCCCAGTGTAGAAAGTCCTGAGAGAATAGGCTTACCAGTGCAGCTTAGTCCTTTGCGTATAAGCCACTTGGTTATTCTGCCATCTGCTGAGATAGAGATTAATATCTCTCCTTTGTCATCTCCCGTTGTGCCCCTGTCCTGTTCAATCCACTTCAGCTGCCATACAGGGCCTATATGCTTATCAAAAGATTCACTGAAATAAAGGAACGCACAAACAGAGCTATAAGTTAACAGAAATAAGGGAGAATGCATTTTTTAAAAGTTACTACATAAGCAACAAAACTGGTGTGTGTTTAACTTAGGAACAAACACTCTGGAGTGTGGGCATGTGTTAATTGGTTATTTTAATTTTCATGGGAGGTGTTGTTTTAATTTTCATGGGAGGTGGGGAAGGTCTAGGTTGGATATTAGGAAACACTATTTCACTAGGAGGGTGGTGAAGCACTGGAATGGGTTATCTAGGGAGGTGGTGGAATCTCCATCCTTAGAGGTTTTTAACAAAGCTATGGGTGGGAAGATTTAGTTGGTGTTGATCCAGCTTTGAGCAGGGGGTTGGACTAGATGACCTCCTGAGGTCTCTTCCAAGCCTAATCTTCTATGATTCTATGAAAAGTCAGAGTTTTAAGACATGTATCTATTGTTTTGAAAAGTTGTTTTAAAAGTACATTTTAGAAAATATTTTTACATATTTAATTATAGAATAATGTTTAAATGACTGAAGCACTTTTCTTTAGGTATCCAAATCGTTGTACTGGTGCTGCTTCATGGTTGGCCTAATCTAGTCTTTCATGGACATTTATATATATCAAAGTCTTCATGCCTGACAGTTTCTTTTCAAGTAAGTCCCAGGATTGTAGGTGGGTACAGTGTAAGTGTTTCAAATCAGAATTGAGAGACATTAGCAAAGCTGGGAAGCGGGGAATTATGCAGCATTTCCCTGCCTTCACTGAATCCACTTTTTCAAGAGCACTACTGTTCACTCGTTTATTTAAATTTTAGCAATGGAATGAATGTCCACAACTAACAAGACATGAAAGAAGTGCAACAAGGTGGGGAGTTTGTAATCTTACCTGCTGTCCAAAAGTGCGGTGGTATTATGAGTCTGTACATTATAGATGGCTACTGTGCCACTGTACATTCCAACTGCTAAAAGGTTTGGGTTTGCCAGAGAGAAATCCAGTGCAGTAACACCATGATCACATTGATAAATACGCTCTGGCCACTGAACAGAAGAAAACAACACATTTATTTCATTCTTCTATTAGCTAATTGCTAGACTAACCACTATTTTTCTAACACTACAAATGCTTTACCAGGTTCAACTTTAAGACAATATTCTAAATAACTGAGACTATTATTTCCTGCTATGGTTGTCAAATTTGAAAGGAACGCTGTGCAGAAATGTGACTTTTGTATTGTAAATTGAATTAGAGATGGGTTTAAAGTGAACCGTATAAGTGACTACAATTTCCCTGAACTTTGGAGGGTTGGATAAAGTGGGATGGGATCCAGATCCCCACTACAACCTAAACCTGACATTTGAAAAAAAGCAAACCACCACTTCTAATTTTTGCCCATCTCACAATTTAACATCTAATCTTCTCTGCTTTTTATTCATGTGCTTTTCTAATCAGCAGAAGTTTAGTTGGAGGTAAACTGTAATGTAAGGTAACTTAGGTAGTTTAAGCCAGAGTGCTATGTTCATGCAATTTACCTTTTATAGACTGCAACTAAAGAATTGCATTGCCTACATGGACCAAATTTAGCCTGTGTTGTAAGAAGATGCAACTCTACTGAAGCCATTGAATTTAACCATTGTCATCAGGGTATTAGTCTGAAAATAAGCATGTTTCAATATATGTCAGCTCTTAATTCTGATGCTTATGCACTCAGCTAATGTAGAGATGGGAGCCATATAAGTAACTTGATTATCGTTGATCTGTACTGTGTTAATTTCATGGTACCATAAACACTGATGTGACAGAACATCTAAAACATTAGAGGGAGGAAGGCACCAGTTAGAGGCTGATTCTGTACTCCTTAACTCCCTATAAAACCTTGGCTTTAGCCTGAGTAATGTTTATAGCAGCACCATTATTTGAATTTGATTGTGAGTATTCATTTTTACTGTGTTTAAAAAATGAGATTTTCAAGAATCAAAAATGTAAAACAAATATTGAGCCAAATCATTTTAGACCTTTACAAAACCATCTAGTACATGGGTGGGTAAACTTTTTGGCTGGAGGGCCACATCTGGGTATGGAAATTGTATGGCGGGCCATAAATGCTTATGAAATTGGGGGTTGGGGTGTGGGAGGCGGGGAGGGCTCCAGCTGGGGGAGTGGGCTCTGGGATGGGGCCAGAAATGAAGAGTTCAGGGTACAGGTGGGGTCTTCGGGCTGGGGCAGGTGGTTGAGGGGGTGAGGGCTCCTGCTGGGGGTGCAGGCTCTGGGGTGGGACTGGGGATCAGAGGCTGGGGGTGCAGGAGGGTGCTCCAGGTTGGGACCAAGGGGTTCAGAGGGCTGCAGCAGGGGGTTGGGGCCCGGGAGGGGAATAGAGGTGTAGGCTGCAGGCAGTGCTTACCTCAAGCAGCTCCCGGAAGCAGTAGCATGTCCCCACTCCGGCTCCTATGCAGAGGCATGGCCAGGCAGCTCTGTGCGTTGCCCTGTCCGCAGGTGCCGCCCCTGCAGCTCCCATTGGCTGTGGTTCCCGGCCAATGGGAGCTGTGGGAGCCATGCCTGGGGCGAGGGCAGCGTGCAGAGTCCCCTGGCTGCCCCTACACGTAGGGCCTGGAGGGGGGACACGCTGCTGCTTCCGGGAGCCATGCGGAGCGGGGCCAACCCCTGACCCCGCTCCCTGGCTGGAGCACCGGAGTGGGGCAAGCCCTGGACCCTGCTCCCCAGCGGGAGCTCGAGGGCAGGATTCAAACATCTGAATGGCTGGATGTGGCCCCCGGGACATAGTTTGCCCACCCCTGATCTAATATGATGCAATTATCTCAACAGTTTGGGTGACTTCAAATTTGTCTATATAATCAGTTGTAAAGGAGCTAATAGTCACAGACACATAGGGGCAAGTCATTATATAGTGCAATGTGGATCTTGGGGTTTGAAGTGCATTTGAAGTGAAAATTAAATATTATGGGAATAGTAAATGAATGTAACAATTCATTTCAATACAAATGTTATTGTATTCTATCATATAGATCTGATTTTTACAGGCATTTCACCTTTTTTAGTTGCACTGCCCAGCTTACTACACTTAGGGCCAAATCTTGCTCATCTCCCTCAAAGGTAGTCTCACTGAAGTCAATAATATTTGTGTGCAAGCAAGATTTGGCCCTAAAGATGTAAGTATATAAGCGTACCGGATTTTAGAACCTCTCTTCCAGGAACTATCTAGCAATTACATACTGAAATTAGAATAATTTATAGACCCTGAGGTCCTGATCCTGCAAACTTTTAGTCATATAAAAGCTTGCAGAAATGGACAAGTGTATAAGAAATAGCATAGCTTTTAAAGAAAATAATGCAATGATAATAAAAATACATTGCTTTTATTCCAATCCTAGATCTGAAATGACGTCAAAAAGGAAAGTATGGCTATATCTATACTGACTTGCAGTCTGTACTATGGGGTGTGAGTGTGCACCAAAATACTGCACTATAGTTCCCCAGGGTGGACATTCCAGGTGCGAACTAAAAGGTTCCTAAATTTCATTAATGTAGACCTGTTAACATAGTCCTCTTCGAGCACAAACTAGGAACCTTTTGGTTCACACCCACAGTGTCCACGCAAGGGCATTACAGTGCAGCACTTTGGTGCGCTCTACTATTCACACCCCCGTAATCCAAGTGTGGGGCAACGTAGACAAGCCCTACGTCTTACTGTCCGGATTTTACAGATGGGGAAATTCAGATCTAGAGAGATGAAGTTACTTGTCCAAGGTCACACAGCAGGTGCGCACAAGTGGCAGTGCTGGGAAGAACCCAGGCACATCTATGCACATCTCTGTTACGTATTGAGAAGGGAACGCCTCAAATTGGAGCAAAATTGAAAGAAGAGAGTTACAGAAATATCCAGTTGCCTAGCCAGTCAGGGCTGTCTCTAGACATTGTGGTGCCCTACGCAGCCCCCCTGTGGGAGGAGCGGGGGACTGTCCCCAGGCCTCCGTGGGTGGGAGGGGCAGTGCCCAACATCTGTAGGGGGCAGGTGGGAAATCGCCCCCCAGCACAAGCCGGTGGAGCAGGTTGGGGCCGGGTCGCTTTACTTCCTGCCACTCGGTGAGTGCAAGGCGCGCCCGACCCCTGCTGCAGTCCCCGGGGATGTAACTCAGGGGAAGGGGTGGGGTTGGGGTGGAGCAGTGGTGGGAAGGGGCAGGAGTGGGGCGGGGCTGGGGCGGAGCAGGGGTGGGAAGAGGCGGGGTGGAGCAGAGGTGGGGACAGCTTTCCTGGCCAGTTCAGGCAGCGGGGCGGATCAGGCTGGAGGCTGGAGCAGCATGCAGCTGCGTAGTTTGCGTATGGTTAAGGACGGCCCTGTAGCCAGTTATTGTCTGTTCTTTACTCCCATCCCAGAAGTATCTGAATAAGAGCATTTTCCCTGATAGGTTATCTTCTTTTTTATTTGATTTGGTAATGAACTCAGATTTGAGTTGGTGACATTAGAGTGTTTCCATGGAAATCTGCATCATGGCTGGGGCTGTGTGAAATATTTACAGTGAAGTTTGAAAACTTCAGGATGAGGTTTCTGCATTTTGTTTTGATTTCAGAAAATGTGATTTTGTGAAAAATTGATAGTTTTCACATTTCTGAGTGAAAATTATTCTATATTAAAAGAAAACCCTCAATTTTCATTTCTTTTAATTCAAACATTTGTTTTGGCAAGGATCACTATTCTCACAGAAACATCACATTTTTAAATGTTATCTTTGAAATCTGCTGTTTATTGAAAATATCATGAAAAGTTACATTCTGCAGATGTTGAAATTAAATTTAAAATACCTCTTTTTTTTCATACAGCGCAAAATTTATTGCAGATGAGAAGATGGACTGGGAAGGGGAAACCCTACATTTAAAATACAAATATCCTGAATTTGCAACTGTAGGAAGATTATGGGAAAACAAATGCAAGGTAAATAATTTTGGTTTTATATTTGAAATGCTTAAAAGAGCTTTCCCCACAGTATGAAAATCTTTATAGGAGGAACTACACACCTGGATCTAATCCAGGTAATAGCTAACCTGATTAATTCACAATCTTGGCTAGGGGATTGGAAACCGGATACAGAGTTTTTCATTCTTAGGTTGCCCAGTCTAAGGCTATGACTGTGCCACTTACAGCGGCACAGCCATGCTGCTAAAGCCTTGCCACTGTAAGGCACATAGAGAAGCCACTCTTTTTGTTGCCAGGAGAAAGCTCTTCTGATGACAAAATAAAACCATTCCCAATGAGGGGTGATAGCTACATCAGTGGGAGAGTGTCTCCTGTCAACAAAACACTGTCCACACCAGCGGTTTTTGTCATTAAAACTTTTGTCCTTTTTGGGGGGGGGCGGGGGGTGTTTAACGACGAAAGTGCAGTGTAGACATAGCCTAAGTTGGTTTAAATTGACTGTTCTAACCAGCAGTTTGATGGTCTTTGTGACATGAGTTCAGTTCCCTGTGGACAGATGTCCATATTACAAAACCACAGTACAGAGGATGAATGGGCACAGAGGCTAAGCTACTTTCTATAGATGCTTCCTCCAGGTGAAATCTGAGGCACATGGGCAGGCTATTGTGGAGGAAGTGTGCAGTACCCTTGTTCCCTTTGCTGTAACTGTCCTGTGAACAAGATCTTTAGTCTCCAGTGTTTTCTAGCATCTTTCACCAGCAGTAATGTAGTTTAGACATTTTAAAATTAAGAAGAATTGTTAATTATTATCCATTTTCCAGGGGTTTAGTCTGGGCCAACAAATTAACATTACTGCTATATGTCTTGCTTTCTCAAGCAACAGGAAACTCAATGATCTGCTATTAAATCATACAAAATTATTACAGCCAAAAAAAAATTATTAAAGTAACAAGAACTAAAATAAATTGTGCTTTATCTCTACTTGTGTTACCATAGGGTTCTTGAGTGACCAGCAGCAAGCCAAGCCTTTCTTCTGTTCTTGAAAACCAAACTGCCCATAACCAACAGCCAAAAGATCCTAAAACCCAAAAGTACAGATTGGTGGATATACTTCAATTAAAGCAGAAATTTAAAGCTAGAATTTTAAGTGGCAGCTTTCTGCCAGCAGTTAAGTGCGCAAATCCTTCTACTTAGATAACTTAGTACCAAGTACGGAGTACACAGTCTCAGTAATGTAGTCAGATAAGCAAAGTAAGGTAATTAAAGTAAATAAGATTACTCTGAGCGTCAAATTCTAATGTAGTATGTGCAAGGCACTACTCACTATGCATGAATGAAAATTAATTGCAAGTGCAATTTTAGTGAGCACAAATTGTGCCCACAAAAAAGGCAGGCCCCTATAAAAATCTGCCCATTTTATATAGATGTATATAAAGTGTTTTATAAACTTATGTTAATGTGCAGTATTTGATACAATCTGGTAAATGTTTCCAGGGCTTAATATTTCAAGGAGGGAAGACAAATAATATTTTTATCATTGCCTCTGCTATTTACACCTTGTGGTTTATAAGTAACAAGCAAGGAACTTGGCAGCAAGGACCTTACTCTTCAACTCCTTTAAATTGTATTCCTCTACACAAAACAACCTTTTTTTGTGTGAAATGAGCATTTCAAAAATAAGCATCTAATGGTCTTGCAATTCTTAGTTTGTGGCTAGTCAGTATAAACATATGGATCAGTACCCAACAGGCCAACAGATTTATATCAATTTACATCTGAGGATCTGGCCCAAAGACTTTATACGTGGCCATATTGCCTCCCCTTTTCCCCTGAGGCAGTCTGATTGTTTTTATATTCCTCCTCCCCCATTTTTACCTTCTTCCCCTACATTGTTATTTTTGTTGTCACCATGGGAAAGCTAAATCAGAGAAGTGAGATGTATACTGCTCTGACAGTAGAGTGCTCTGAGGTCATTCTGACCTCCACAGGAAGTGAGTTCTATCATCGTGTACCAGCTGCTGTGAAAGCTGTGCCTGTCATTCTCATGAGTCTTACTCTCAAGGTTGTTGGTGTCCTCATTCCTGAGAAATGCAGCGATCTAGGGAGATCATTGTCACAGAGCAAGAGGTGGTCCCTATACCATCTTGGATCAATGCCATGAATGGTCTTAAAGATTAGTACAGAGATTTTTAATTTGACCCAAAATTCTATAACCAGTGTAGTTATCTGAACATCCTGGTTAAGTGCCCTTTGAGACCAGTGCTGCTGAGAAGGTAAGCTGCTGTATACTGAACCAACTGAAGATCTCCAAGGTAGATTTGCTCATTCTTAGAAATGGTGAGGTGCAATTATCTATCCTGAAGATCATGAAAGAGTGGATCAATGCGGCTAAGTCAGCATATGGCAGAGGAAGATACAGACTGCAGGAAGCAACCACCACCTGTCTGACCTCAGGGATGAATCCCTCCCTGTCACACATTTACCCAGCATCTTGAACCCTACTCCCAAGCTAGTATTTTACCTTGACAATTACCCATCCAATTCTAGAAAAAAGGTTAGAAGAATAAATTTGGTAACTCACTGGGTTTAACTTGTTCCAAGCCATACTGCTCACATTGTGGCCATTAGTCCACTCACATGTATAGGACCACAGTCGTTCCAGACTGGGCGGTAAGATTTCTTCTGGTGCTTCACTTAGATCTAACAAAATTGATGAACTAACTACTGTTTCCTTTTGCTCTTCCTCCTCTTCCTCTTCCCCTTCCTCCTCCTCCTCTTCTGCTTCCTCTGTTTCTCCTTCTTCTTTGCCAGCATCAGATGTAAGAACTGGTTCTAAATGCAACAAATACAGTAGAATTGTAGTAGTACTCCACTAATCTGCAATCCTGCTAATTCTGACCAGAAACACAGTGATCTCATCCCACTTCTCAGCAAAGATTTCATAGCAGAGAACTGTAATGAAGATTCAGAGAACTAATTTTTCAAAATTTGGCCAACATCTTTGTAGGATCATAGGAACTAGCATTCTGGATCAGACTAGCGATCCAGATAGTCCAATGTCCCATCACCAATTGTGTCCAGTACTGGATGTTTCATAGGAGGGTTCAAGAACCCTGCAGGAGGTAGTTATAGGTTAACCTACCCTCCCCCCAAGGAAAGTTTCCTCCTATTTACTGGTTAATCTAAGTTGTAAATTTTTCAACATTGATGCCAAATTTTATGGATCCAGGTTTGAAAATTGTCACCATAGCACATTTAATGGTTACTATGAAATGTTATAATTACAGTAAAATTGCATTTGTCAATATAAATGTGCAAAGTATACTTATATTTCATTTGTTAGGGGTGTTTTTTTTTCTGCTTAGTTGCCAGTTAACAAAATTTGCAAATCTGGAAGGGCTGTCAGGTCATTCTTGTGAAGTAATATGGATCTACTGTAGACTTTCAAATAGGAACTGGCACCTAACTCCCATCTGAGATTTTGAAAATCTTTCCCTTATCTACTTCCCTGATTTTTAAAGCATCAAACAAGAGCAAATACCACTCTGGAATTTATGCTATTAGAGGATGCAAGATTTGAAATTTTTGATGTGGGGATAAGTGGGGCAAAAGCTAAGTCTGCAAGCTCTTCTGGGCCCTTTAAAATGCAGGGTGTGTGTGGTGGTGGGTTTCCCCCCTCTCCTCCCTAAAAAATTGAATTTATTGCTTGTGGTCAGTGTTGGATTGACAGCTTGGGAAACTTGAAGCCCTCTGTCTGGTGAACAGGTATAACAGGCCTCACTTCATATGTTTTTAATCCTTATTTTAACTGGACCTCCCCTAAGGGGTAAAATGGTAGTTCAGTCTCTCCCCCGTCAGTTCTTGGCTTCTTTATTGAAGATTGCCAACAATAGTCCAATAAGTGACACTTATGATCTGCAGTGAATCCACCTTCTCATTTTGCATAGGCACTGAACAGCCATCAGATGATTAAACTTTTACTGCCAGTCTGGCCTGAATTTTAATCTGAGCTGAGCTGAAAGACTGTGTGTTCTAGTGAAGAGCTGTAATACCAAGAAAACATACTAACCAATCATATCTAGCACTTTTCAGTAGTAGACCTCAAAGTGCTTTACAGAGGAGGTCAGTATCATTGTTCCCATCTATCAAATGGGGATAAGCCAAGGCACAGGGTGGGGAAATGATTGGCCTGCAGTCACCCAGCAGGCTAGTGGCAGAGCTAGGAATAGATCCCAGGTCTTTTGAGTCCCAGCCCAGTGCTCTGTCCATGAAGCCATATTGTTTCTGGAAGCTCAAGATCCAGTGTAAAAACTAGTTTGATAAATACTGTGGAAACCAGTCTCAGTTTATTGCTGTTAATAGTGGAGATGAGCCAGCTCAAGAACCATTTATCCAAACCTTCCACAAAGCTCTCTGTATATTTTGGGGGGGATGAGAAGATGGAGCATAGTACTGAACAACCCCAGTTTGGGTTTTGCAAATCCTTCCCCAACCTTTGTCTTTATTTAACAGAATTGGTTCCTCTGTCAAGACTTCAGAGTAGGGGCATCTTTACTTGGTATATTTGTTAGCATGCAAAATAGGCTCCTTCATATTGAGAATGACATATCTGATGAGAAGTATACCTATAAGAACAGGAAGTTGCCGATAAGCTGCAAGTTTGGGCTGAAAAACATTCTCCATTAGAACCCTTTCCATAAAAAATAAATCCTGCTGAAATTTTTCTGATTTTAATATCGCTTCAGAATGGTCTTCCTCTTCTTCGTGGATTCTGGCAAGAATAACACTTTCCAAATCGATTATAGAACTTGAGGTTATGCTCTCTGGAAAACCAACAGATAATATTGAAAAAGGCAGGTTTAGCTGGATAATCCAATATATTTCACAGGCAAAAGCCAGAAGAACCACCCCACCCCAGAAAATCTTGTCATCAATAAATATCTCCACTATTAGCTTTTTTTTAGTTCTTTAGTTTTGTTTTCTTTGTATTTCCAAAACTCTATCAAGTAGCCATGTAATACAAAGTGTCTACACTACAATCTCTTAGGGCTAAATTCTGCCCTAGTGTCTGTGTGAATCCCAGATAATGGGACCCATGTGCACGTATCTAAAGGGCAGAACTTAGTTCTCATTTAGGATATACAAGTTAAACAGGTGATGGGATAGACCAGCAGCCTCTATCAAGCTCGGTTCCCATTCCTCGTTTGGGTGGATAGGGTGGGCTGCTGGAATGGAGCCAAAAGAGGCTCCACATGGTCCCTGCACCGGCTAAATTCTGGGAGCTGGGGAATGCTGGCCAATCAGCCCCTCTCTCCCCCTCTGGCCAATGCATGCTAGAGATTCCCAAGGGGAAGGAACTACCTATTATCTCTTGGCAAGTGTCTCCCTCTCTTGCTACTGGGACCATCCCCCTTTCACCGCTGACCCCATGAGTTCCCCACACCCATTGATGTGCGTGGGTGGCATTTTTGTTTAAAAGAGAAAAACAAACTAACTTTAAGATTTTTTCCCACATGTTTTAAAAAGAAACTGTTTTTTTGTTTTTGTTTAAACTTAAATTTAAACTCAAACATTGCAACATGAGGCCCAGGACATAAAACCAATTAGAATATAACCATAAATACAAGTAAAGGTGATTATCCATTTCCATTGTCCATGCTGAGTGATGAGCAAAAAGTAAACTGCATACATGGTGGAAAGTACCATGATTTTTTTTAATTTGTTTTCCAGTTTTAATATTCTAAGGTAATATTAAAACTCTAATAAAGGAAATTTGATTTGACAGCTATTGTTTTTATTCTGACAAGTGTCCCTTTAAATAAGGTGACAGTCTTATGATTCAGCCTGTAAAGCCACACCAGGCCATGAGGGGGATGGGTTAAGAGTGCTTTGGAGGCAGCATACTGAGCATACGCCACAGAGGAAAGTGTTTCACATCATTCAGTAGCAACATCTCTGGTTGATTAAAGGAACAGCCATGACAGGCTTTTAAGAGAGTCCTATCTGGGTCTCAGCTGAGGAAAAAAACAGTTAGAAGGCTTTGATGGATGTCCAAGACTCAAGGGAAGGACAAATGCTGTCCAATCTGGTTGGGTTTGTTTTGTTAACTGAGGACCTGGATGAACTGCAAGACTGCAGCCTATTTCTTGTAATATACATTATAGCCTTTATATCTGGTAAAAGTGAGCATAGGAATTTATGGTCAATAATTGCTGAGGGTTATAAAAATTGTACAGTATTGTCTGAGAAATAGTATGTGACCCTGTTTGCCCATACCCATGTGTACCATCCTGAAGTATATGATTCTACAATGCGTAGCTAAGGTTGCAGAGAAACGTGTAATATAATATTGTATTTTTTTAGGTGTGGTAGTGACGATGTAATAAAACACTATCATAGTTCTTACACAAAAGGGGACAGAGTTAAGGTTCTGCATGCCACCTTAACCCTGTTATTTTTTTACTTTAACTTTGAATGCTAAATTGTGCAGTTTGAACATGTTCTCAGTATAATTTTTATAAAAATACAGATAATCACAACTTTATAAGGAGAAAAACACTGTAGAAATTTAAACCTAGAAAGAAAAATTACCTCTGTCTGTAGAAGTCGTAGACATGGTTCGTTCACGGTCTTTGGTCACATTAGATTTACTGCTACTCAAACTTGTTGGTCTGCTACTTCTTTCCGTTACTGAAGATGTAAGCGTTGTTTCCAAGGCATTAAAGGAATCATACAAGTCCCAAGAAGTGGCCATTATCCCTAAAAATGAATTACACAATACCATAGCACAGTAAGTTATGAACTGACGAGTCAACCACACACCTCATTTGGAACCGGAAATACGCAGTCAGGCAGCAGCAGAGACCAAAAAAAAAGCAAATACAGTACAGTACTGTGTTAAACGTAAACTACTAAAAAATAAAGGGAAAGCAGCACTTTTCTTCTGCATAGTAAAGTTTCAAAGCTGTATTAAGTCAGTGTTCAGCTGTAAACTTTTGAAAGAACAACCATAACGTTTTGTTCAGAGTTACGAACAACCTCCATTCCTGAGGTGCTCATAACTGAGGTTCTACTGTATTGTGCTTCTAAACATTTACTGTAAAGCACTAAAATGCAGGGAAATATTAGACTTTTTATAGGAGATGCCAAATCTCTTCGGTAAAATGGTACAGAAACAGTGTCAGACAAGTTTGCAACAACAGCAACTGTGGGGCTGTCATGGGTGTACTAACGTCAACTGTGTGTAGGGTCTCCCATCAGTGTGTGTGTCCATCTCCTATTAAAAAACTTTAATAATACTTAGCATTTATATACCCATAAGTCTTTATGTATTCAACTTTACAAAACATCAACTAATTGGAATGTAGAATAATCAGAATTACAGATGCCTATAATGTGGAGAATATACTGCTAGTTCATTTCTGTATCTAATCTATACACATATATGTGAACATCTATATGTCCTCTCTACTTTTTCTACAATACTATCCTTTTACATGTAGTTTATATACATTAAATAAATCAAAGAAATAAGATTTAGAGCACCATTCCCCACAGCCATTCTTTTGCCTTCTTCATAAAGAAAATGCCATAAGTGGGTGATGAAATTTGGATAAACATCTAAAAGCCTGCATACTTGTCCAAATTTGTCTAGAAAACTGAGGCAGAAGTCTTATAAGACAGTCTTCTCCTATGTTTGCCAGGACTTCCTGGTTTGACTGAGATTTGAAATCCTGTGAAAGAGCTTCTCCATGCTACCATATTGTGCTATCTTCGCCTAGAGCTGAAACCAGAGCCACTGGAAAAGTTAAGGACAAAAAAGGAACAGCATTTTCAAATCTCAAAAAGATGTTTAGTTTGAGTTTTGGATAGTTTTGCCTTGCCAGAAGTACTCTGCCTCTGTGGTGCTGAGACAGACAGAATACAAAGGGGGAGAGCTCTTAGCAGAAGCAACTACTATATCCTTTCAATGGATGAATGTGCTGCTCCCTGGACCAGTTTCTAAATGCTAGGAGTAGGAGGTGTAGAAGTGAGGCAGGGGCCCTGCTGATGCTGCTATCCCATCTCCTGCTGCCACATCTCTGTTGGGATGCAGATTACTTCAGGCCACTCTACCATACCTTCATCTTATGCTCAAGAAATGCAAACACTAACGTTCTGGCTGGCTGCTGCATGAGTGTATAAGCAAGGAAAGGACTCCCTGATAGAGCTGCTCAGGAATTTTTTGACAAAACATTTTTATGGAGAAAATACTTATTTGACTGAACTGAAACTTTCTGCAGGAGAAAGAAATTGAGAAATTTCTCATTGTAAAGAATATTTGTGAGGTTTAGGAAGTGTCAAAACATTCCACTTTGAAATTTTCTAAACAAAAAATTTCAGTTTTCCAGTTTGAAACAACCCTTCAAAACATTTTGATGGACCCAAACCAAATTTTCTTTTCAGATTTTCAGACTGCAAAAATTTTGAGACTTTAAATTTTCATCCCAATTTGGGGCAGGAAAAATTATTGAAATCACAAAAATTTTGGCAGGACTGGAAAACCATCTCCCACCCAGGTCTACTTCCTGAACTCTTTGTTAGCCTGCTTATACACCTGCACAAAAGTAGCCTCGACCAAGTCGCATGGTCTTTCTTTAATTTTAGTGTTCTCCTGAATATGTTTCATAAGTAATGAATAATCTAAGTTTAATCACTAATAAGTCACAATAATAACAATTAGCAAATGTACAAAATGTTTAATGGGAAAGGGCTCTTAAGCAACATTTGCTATATTTATCACTTTTTTGAATGATAATTTACCTTTATCCTCCATGAGGATTTTCTCACATTGCACTTCTTTATTCTTTGGTGCTCCATTAAGCGTTTGCATCATCCTTTCCACAAAGCGATCATTACCAACTCTATTTTTACAAAGCTCAATATAATCCTTGTTCCGTTCCCTTTGAAAAATTACATACATGTTAAAAAAACCCAAATCTATCCATATTAAAACTACACATTGCACAGGACATGGTGTTTTCAACTAAAGTCTACTGCTTCTGTCTCTTTCAATTAAAAAGGTTTTATTTGGCTCCAAATATTCCCTTGCAGTGGTTGCTACCCCAACGTTGCCACACTGTTTAGATCAGAAAAGTATTATAGAGATGGGCCTGAGCCAAAACACCAGATCCAAACATCCTTGAACTTTGGGGAAATTCAGATACAGTTCTGAAATTTGTAGCTCTGGCCCATCTCTACTACAGAGTGAAACTAACTAGATGCTGCCTAAATACAAAAGTGAAAGTGATTAATCTATATTGTCTAGTCTCTAATAACTGCAGAAATAGTGAAGAGGAAATGTCTTTTTTTAGTTCTTTCAGTTTTAATACTCAAAACGCAGAAGTGGATTATACTAAGCCTGAATCTACCAACAGTTTGGTCATCTTCCCCCTGAGGAGTGGGAGATCCCTCTTCAAATTCTTTCTCCCCCATCAGGCAGAGAGGGAGTTGAACCCAGGTCTCCCACATCAGAGGTGAGTGCTCTAATTATTGGGTTGCTAAAACATGTATGATGGGTAGCACTATCACCACCTGCTTCTCCTTTGGCCAGATTTTGAATGGGACCCAATCTAGCAGGCAGTCTCTGAGCATGCCTACCAGGTAGGGCCTCGCAGACAATAGAGGTAAGCCTATCTTCCCTGGTTTGGTGAATCACTCTGGGGCTTAGGTGGGAGATAAGCACCTGGACACCTACACTGAGGCAGCAGTGCGCATACCCAGAGGCAGACATTTAGGCAGAGGAAATGTTTATTCTGAAAATTTAGGTGCCAAGTTCGTTTAGGCACCTACAGGGAACGGCTGGTGTATGTAAACCCCCAAATTTAGGCACCTAAGTCTGGGGTTTAGGCACCTATGTACCTTTGTGAATTTAGCCTAAAATGCCAAAGTGGGAATTAATTAGGTGCAGCGGAGCCTATTTAGGCTCTACACTTTAAAAAGGGGTTGGGTTACTTTAGTAGTAGAAAGAGACAGCAGCCTCAGGGAAACATAAAGATTATCTAGTTTGTTGGTTTATACATTTGTTCAGGAATTACTGACTGAAAAGCTACATGGAAAGCACACATCCAGAGTCTTTTGCCAAACTGGGGGGGGGTGTTGTTTTTTAGTAAACCTGAACTGCTGTAAATAAACCAGAAATCCCAGAACAGTTTTTCTGTATCAAAACCTAACTCCTGTAGGCTCTCTAGCCATCTAGAACCTGATCCTCCCACAAACGTACTACCAAGCACAGCATTTACTACAGTGAATAACTGCCTTAAATGCAAGCATTTGCAGAATGAGGCTCTAAATCCTTTCTACGGGTTGTTGGTTGGTTTGTTTTTTAAGAAAACAAACATCCTTTCCTGTGTTACTAATACCATATAATGTTTATCTGAGTGTGTCCCTTTAATGTTTGGATTAAAAGTCTGATTTTCCTATGTTTACATAGCACTGCTACATAATAAATGCATTTTAAGCAATAAAAACTGCTCCTGATCTTCCTCCTAGCATGATGATGGGGCTCCAACTGATGGTAAATAATTAAAGATTGACATTTGTTTTTGAAAGCCTTTTTACTTGGGTAAAGGGAAATGATTTTTTAAAATAAAACATTCATTTTAGTAATGGGTTTTGTTGTCACTAGGATACTACCCACCCCTGCTTTTCACTAACTGCTTTATCTGCCCCAGTAGGTGAAAGGTCTAAATTCAGTCAGCAAGACAGCGTAAAGAAGACTAGCTTGTCATGTTTAGAGATGGAAGCGAGTACAGTATGGCATTTAGACAAAAGTCATCTTGTGAAATATAGGTAGTAAAGACCTTGATCCTGTATGTTCATGAGCCCTTTCAACTCTCTGAAGTCAATGGAAATTGAGGGCATTGAGCATATTGTGGCTCGGGATACCAAAGTGTGTGTGAAATTGTAAATATACATACTGCACTTTTTCAGCATCTTCAGATTCTACAGACATCATGACAGTTGGCATGTCCAATAGCCAGATAGTTTCTGTCTCCGTGAGGTAAATATCCACTCTCTTATCAATGTCTTCTTTTGTCAGTTGTTCTTTTATCTCATCTCGCCTCACCTGTACATCTGTCAAATTATATAATGTGAAAATGAAAATATTTTTCTGTTCTAAGATCAAAAGAGGAAAACTTAACTGTAAAAAATAATAGTGTTGACTTGGAGTCACATACTATGGGGCACTGAGCTCCTCGAGTGGTGCACAGCACCCCTCAACTTCTACCGACTTCAGTGTCTCCCAGAATCATGCTTCAAAGCCAACAGTATGAATCTCTGTAATTACAACAGCACATTTTCTTTACCAGATAAGCTAATAGCTGTGTCTCGTCTAGAACCAGGCTCTACTATTTCATCTGCCATAGACTCAGTTGTAGATGTTGATTTAGAAATACTGCTGCTTCCATATGTCCTTTAATAACAAAGAAATATACAGAAATAAAGTCCAGAAATGGCAATATTCAAAATAATACAAAAATAATGAATTACTGGTAGTAGGATAGCCAAGTCACATTACATAGTGATTGTGCATACAGCAAATACTTGTGTCACAAGAGAAATCCTAGAAAGACACTGGAAAGAAAATAATGAATTTGTTTAAAAGAGTTAATAAATTAAGACTTCATCTGAGAGAGTATCCTATGGTACTGAAAAGATGATGGGGAAGAATTTAATAAGATCTGGGATCCATTCACCACAGCACGCATCAGGCAGTGATCTCAAAGCATGGTGGTTATTGCCATTTCACAGCTGGGGATGCTGAAACTCAGAGAAGCCAAGGGACTCACCTACGGTGACACCAGGACTAGATCCCTGACCTCTTGAACCCCAGCCTCATCCAATCTCTAGGCCACACAGCCAGTGGTGCTGTTAGAGCAGCAAGGCTGGCTGGGAAGTGTGGAGCAGGAATGCCGGAACAGGAGGGGGCCAGGGAGCCATGCCCCCCCACACTTTTAAAAAGGGGAGGGCTATGCCCTCCCACTTTTTACTAGCCGTAAGGGCGAGCGATGTTGCTGTGTGATGCTATGAGCCCACGACTGTCAGGTGAGAGTCTTCAGCACTTTTCACTATCAATCCTTTGACATTTCTTTGAAATATATAAGAAAACATCTTGAAAATCATATACACTTAATTGTCTCATTGTGTTTTTTCATTTTGCCTTAACAGTGATAATCTATGTGTAAGGAGTGGTTGTGATGAAGGTTTTTTTAAAACCTACTTGTGTATAACAGTTTTCTTAGTATACTTCCTTTTCCTCAAAAGGTGTGTGTCTAAAAATATACAAGAATATAATGCAGCGTAGGAAAATAGGCTAAGGAAGGTGTGACTGACAAATTATAGATAGATTCCATTATATTGGTTATTATTCCCAAAATTTAAAATGCAAACCCTTAAGTTTACGCCGTACTGCAATGGCAACTGAGGGCTAGATACACAAAGCGGACTGGACTGAGCCTCAGTGTTGCAACACCTAACTTTAGGTCCCTTTCCGCTTAGTGGAATCCACAGCCCTGAATTAAGCACCTAGGCTCCCTATACAATACATAGGGAGAGTTAGGTGCCTAAGACTGGGATCCACAAAAGCCAGCATGCTGAGCAGGGATCCACCTAAGCTATCTGACAGGAAATGCCAAGGAGATTGGAGGGGCCTTAAAATAATTTGAGCAGGGACTGGAACCCAGGGCTCCAATTATTCCTGGTACTAGCACTTCTGAAGCTTACATACATGGCCATTCTGGAATCCTGTATAGCATGGGCCAAGATTTGACCCAAGGAATGCAACAACCTACCTTGAGAATGGACCTACTAAACTAGCATTAACTCCAGATGTCTGATGCATGGATAAGGAAGACAGAAAATCAGATCCAGTGGCCCCAGAGAAATCCTGCGTTGATAAGATTTTGCTTTGTCTGTGTAGCGAAGCACTTGGTTCTGGATGATAGAGTGGCCGAGGTGTTACATCCTTCCCTTGCTCATCAAATACCTGAATATTTAAATAACAATAATAAAAATGATCTTGTGTTCTCTAAACAAATGAAAATGATATGTAGCTATGCAAGGTGGGTGAGGTAATATCTCTTATTGGAACAACTTCTGTTGGTGAAAAAGACAAACGTTTGAGCTACAAATGCAGCTATGCAACATTTAACTTTATTAGTATTAGAAGGTACAGGAACATTCACCCTAGTAGTTAACATAGGGAGGAGCAATGAAACCTCTCTGTGCCAGCATACATTGAGAGGGTAGATGTTGTTTGTACTGCCGCTCTCCCTCAAGGGGTTCAACTATGAGAGGACATCTTTAGTTTCTGCCAAGAGCTTCTTAGGAACTCTGCCAGTGGAGGCTGTTTCAGGAATATGCTGAGAAACTACAGACACCAGCTACTTGAGGCACACTTTCACCCTGATCACCACTGCTGACTTTTCAGGCTGTGCTGCT
Organism: Terrapene triunguis; assembly: GCF_002925995.2. Taxonomy (NCBI): domain Eukaryota; kingdom Metazoa; phylum Chordata; order Testudines; family Emydidae; genus Terrapene; species Terrapene triunguis. The sequence goes on along the minus strand of NW_020664562.1, from coordinate 37,072,154 downwards.
TTATAGTAACCGTCATGATGAAGAAATCTAGCAGACCTAAATTCTGGCAAAATCTGGTATAAATCAGAGGCTAGCTGGTTCACAGTGCTAATATTATGAAATTATTATGCAATTTTATTAAATTTTATTAGTCCCTCCCCTAAAAAAATCTTTCTTCTGCAAGAAAATATACTGTAAGTGGATTGTAAGGTTTCTAAACAGAATGTTCTTGATACTTTATATTGGAATTTCTTCTCTATGTCAGCTAAACAAATACAAATGTTCCTGTCAACATATCTCATGGATTTAAACACAGGTTATTTTCAACTTAAGAAGAAAACTGTTGCTCTAAATGGCTGATTTTTCAAATCAACACAAGCCAGTAATGGAAAAAGTAAATTTCACTGCTCTATAAATATATGTATTCCTTGGCAATTTGAGTTATTATGTACCCCTGTAAGTCAGTTAAATCTCCCTACTTTAGTCTCCCACTTATAAAAAGGAGATAATACCTCCCCACGTTGAGTGCTATGAGGCAATTACGATTTGTAAAGTGCCTTGGCAATACAGGATAAAAGCTCTTATAGTAATTCAAAGCATTATTATTACAAAATCAAAAAAAAAGAAATGTTTTTTCAAAAGAACGTTTTCTCCACTTTTTGTTTGTTTAATTAGGAGAACAATTCTTAAATGTTTGTGAAAGATGGCATATTAACAGAACTGGAACCTGACATTCTCTAAGGGTAAAAGTCATTCCAATGCACAGTGTCCTATGCGCAGCCTTAGTGTCACATTCAGGGCTAATGAAATGGATTGGATCCATGTAAGACCCCTGCATGTATGAGAGAAATGCATGTATATAATATGCTTTAGCCTAGATTGACAATTCTTATCAGTTTGCATGGAAAACCTTAGTTGGATATTAATATAACATACTGAATTTATAAAAGTTATCTTTCATTTATTTGATCTGGAATCAAGCTTTCCTTGAGCATGTAGCTGTTTGTATACAGCCTACAACCAAATCAAGGCAAGCAAGTATAGATATGCTAGACGTAGCAAATATTTGCTATATAAGATGTGACAGAAAAAATATTTCTATTTCTTCATGATGGATGAATGCATAAGATTAAGGGGGGAAAATCCTCCTTGTTTTTTCAAAAGCAAAAATGGTGGTCTCATGTACCCTGTTTTTCCCCAAGACTCCATGGGCACGGAGAACTAGCTATCTTATGACATCAAATGTACCAGTGAAACCTGTGCACCTGTAAAAGAAATTCATTTTAATCACAATTTTTTTAAAATCAATTTAACATATATGACTGTCCTTTTGGGATAAAAGATCTTTTGTTAAAGATTAAACATTCCTGATCCTTAAGAGCAAGGGAATCTCCTACACTAGTTCTCTGGACTTCCAAGGAATCCTCCAAAGTGTCACCTAGAAAAAAACAGGGAAGACAAGGCAGAAACTCTGTAAATTAGAAAATAAAGGAGAGGGGAAATCTCAGCCTTCCTCAGTATATTGTAAAGAAGCAAAAAGGGCACAGATATTTTGTTTTCCTGTGAGGGTCACTTTTTAAACACTGATCATCATCCATCCTTTCCAACGGGTTTTCTCACTTTCTGGAATATCTGCACTGGCTTCCCCTTTTCCTAGAAAGCTTACCCTTGTCACATTCAGAGTCAGAGTTACCCTGTCACGCTGTCCTCTTTTCCCTCTGCAATCCACCCAAGCTTCTTTCCAGACAACTTTTAAGATTATCAGTTAAACATAATTAGAAATATTTGGTATTGAAAAGTTCATTACCTGAATGGTATGCCTACTCCCTATAAGAGACCCTTTATCCATGGTTTTGCCATCAGAAGCCATCAGTATGCTTCTTCGACTCAATGATCCAACTCTGTTTGGGTTGAAACCACTAACATAGCTCATTCGTCTTTGGCTGCTAGTTCCTGAAATAGATGTCGTCTTCTTCATATTTAACTCCAGCTTTGATGTCCTATTTCAACCAAACAAAATATGATCAAGAAATTTATATTGACTATTTAGCAGATGAACAGTATAAAGCTGTAGTGAAATTGTGGATGTCTACTACAAAATGTCAACTTCACAAACACAGAAGCAAATGTTAACTGTAAAATAACAGAATAGAAGAAATGCTAAAGTTCTTGTCTCTTTATGGGGCTAAGTGTGGTGAAAGGCAACTGGTATGGAAATGAAGGACCAAGAAGCACAGTCTTTGGATTAAAATGTAGGATTTGGATTCAGGCCACGTAGGTACAGTTCTCAACTCTATCAAAGATTTTCTGCTGGAGTTTGGTGAATCATATAGCTGTGCTTTTGTTTTTCTATCTGTAAAATTAGGGTTCCCTCTTTCACAAGGCAGCTGTGAGGTTTAGTCCATTCATTGCTCTAAAATGCCCTGAGATCCTTGTGTGGAAGATGCTAACTGCAAAGAAAGCTTACTGGTAGCTAGGTACTCCAGGGATGGGTGCACTTGAAACGTACCACATAGATCAGATAGGAGAGATATCTTGTAAACTAAGGTTTCAGAGTAGCAGCCCTGTTAGTCTGCATCCGCAAAAAGAACAGGAGTACTTGTGGCACCTTAGAGACTAACACATTTATTTGAGCATAAGATTTCGTGGGCTACAGCCCACTTCATCGGATGCATGAGTAACCAACAAAACCCCACATTCTCAGTGCAGATTTATAGCACTGGGATGAAGCCTGGTCTGCCAGGATTAGCAGAGACAACCACTAGCTCGAGCGCTGTCTGCAGGGCCGGTGCAAGGAAGGTTTGCGCCCGAGGCAAAACTTCCACCTTGCGCCCCTCCCCCAGCTTACCCCGCCCCCCCACGGCAGCTAACTCAGCCTCCCACCCGGGGAGCCCACCACCACCCCCAACTGGGGAGCCCCCCCGCAGTAGCTACCCCCCCTCTGCGGCAGCTAACCCTGCCCGGGGAGACCCCCCCCTCTGTGGCAGCTAACCCCGCCCGGGGAACCCCCCCCAGCTCACCTCGGCTCCGCCTCCTCCGCTGAGCACGCCAGCGCCGCTCTAATTCTCCTCCCCTCCCAGGCTTGCGGCGCCGATTGGAGGAGACTTAGAGCGGGGGCTGTGTGCTCAGCGGAGGAGGCAGAGTGGAGGTGATCTGGGGCGGGGAGCGGTTCCCCTGTGCGTCCCCCCCTGTTACTGTGGGCGGCCCTCCCCCCGCCCCAGCTCACCTTCACTCCACCTCCTCGCAGGGATAGCATGTTTGTAGAAATTTTGGGGATGCCCAGAACCCGCCCCCGCCCAAACTCCACCCCCCACCTGCCCAAGGCTCTGGGAAGGAGTTTGGGTGAGGAAGGAGATCTGGGGTGCAGGCCCTAGGCAGGGGACTGGGGTGCAGGGTGCAGGCTCTGGGAGGGAGTTTTGGGATGGAAGGGGTGCAGGGGTGTGAGGTGTGGCTGCAGAGGAGAGGTTTGGAGTGTGGGGGGGCTCAGGGCGAGAGTAGGAGTGTGGGGGTAAGGGCTCTGTCTGGGGCTGGGAATGGGGGATTTGGGGTGTGGGAGGGGCTCAGGGCAAGAGTAGGAGTGTGGGGGGAGAGGGCTCTGGCTGGGATTGGGGATAAGGTATTTGGGGTGCTGGAGGGGCTGGGGCAGAGGGTTGAGGGTGCAGTGGGGGGTTAAAGCTCTGGCTGGGGTTGTGGGCTCTGGGGTGGGGCAGAGCTGGGGATGAGTTTGGGGTACAGGCAGGCTGCTCTGGGACAGGGGCCAGAGACGACTCCCCCCCAGCCCTTTCCCTGCCAGCAGCAGCAAGCTCTGGGGGAGGAGTCCCCCTTTCCTGCACCCCCAGCAGCACACTCACCCTCACCACTGTCACTGCATGTGCTCCTAGGGTCCCTCTCAGGTCCTGGAATCTCCCTTGCCTCCCCCATGGTGGGGCGCTGCCTGTGCCTCCTCCCCTGCTGTTGCCCCTGACTGTAGCCTCACTGGGGGTGAGGGATGGGGGTGCCTCCTTGCCCAACATGGGACAGGAGCAGTGACTGCGGGCAGGGGGGTCTCCTGTGCTGCTGGAGGGTCCCATTGGAAAATGAAAGGGTCTGAGAGGGAAGGGCAGGCTCAGAGTCAGTCTGCCCTGGCAGTGGAGCAGGGGGGCACTAGGACCCTGCGGCAGCAGTTGTTGCAGGGAAGCAGCATGGAGGAGACAAAGACAGACAGGCTCTGCTCCGGGACAGAGAATGGGGGGGGGGGAGACTGTGAAAGGCGGGGGCAGCAAATCAGGGCCAGAGGACACTCGGGGAAGGCGTGGGGGGGGGGGCTGCAGGTGGGGCGGGGGGGGGGGACACACAGCCCCAAATATTGCTGGAGCTGGGCCCCTGGCTCTGAATATTGCTGGTGCCCGAGCACCACGTGGATCAGCTTTTAGGTGCCCCCAACCACTAGGCGCCCTAGGCGGCCGCCTAGTTTGCCTAAATGGTTGCACTGGCCCTGGCTGTCTGAGCAGCCGGGGCTTGTGGAGATGACAGGCCCCCAGCCTGCCCGCCGTGTCCTCTTGAGCCCACTGCCCGGCCGGTGGCCAGTGACCGATACAGGACCCTGCGGCGGGACACTCACAAGCTGACCACGACGCTAAGGCTCTTGCCCTTGCCGGCCTGGGTGGAGGAGGACATGGTGCTGGCGGGGCTGGGGGAGGGGGCTCGGTGCCCGTGTCCCGGAGGGGGCGACTCTCGATACAGCTCCGGTCCCAGCGGCCCTGCGCTCTCCTGCTCCAGCCCAGAGGCAGCGTGTTTACATGGTAACCATGGCACCCGCAGTCCAACGTGCGCCCAGTTGATTGGCTGGCAGAGAGGGATGGAAACACAGGGTAGGCGCTGCAGTGAGGTAGGTTGTTCATGACTGGCAGCCCGCTGTGGCTCTCGGCTCCCCCACACAGGGGCCAGGACCCCCCCCCCCCCCCCCCCGCCCCGGGCCCCCCCCCCCCCGGGCCCCGCCCCCCCCCCCCCCCCCCACCAGTCAGAGATAGGAGCCCCACACAACAGGGGCCAGGAGCTCCCCCCACACCGGTCAGGGTCCGGACCCCGCACAGCAAGAGTCAGGAGCTCCCCTCCCACACACACACACA
>NW_020664562.1:37024709-37066667 GCF_002925995.2 Terrapene triunguis | reverse complement strand
GATCTGCTGTGGCAATTCGGCGGGAGGTCCTTCGCTCTGAGCGGGAGTGAGGGACTGTCCACCGAATTGCCGCCGAGTAGCTGGACCTGCCGCCCCTCCCTGGAGTGGCCGCCCCAAGCACCTGCTTGCCAAGCTGGTGCCTGGAGCCGGCCCTGCTCCGCAGGCAGAGGAGATCTAATATCTCCCGAGACTCCTGCCTGTTTCAGCCCAGAGCGTGTCTGACGCATGTAGCCGGCATGGTCAGCTGGGCAGTTGTGCATAATAATGGAGAGCTGCTAGAGGTGTGCTCACCAAGATGCACAATCAGGAAAAGGCATTTCAAAAATTCACAGGGTTTTAAAGCCGGGGGGCTTCCCGTTTCCAGGAAGGGGAGTTAACAATTGTGACCAGGGCAGTCAGTGTCAGGCATTGTTAGACAGTTGCTGGAGGACTGTTAGGGTATGTCTACACTACGAAATTAGGTCGAATTTATAGAAGTCGATTTTTTAGGAAGCGATTTTATACAGTCGATTGTGTGTGCCCCCACTAAGCGCATTAAGTCGGCGGAGTGCATCCACAGTACCGGGGCTAGCATCGACTTCCGGAGCGCTGCACTGTGGGTAGCTATCCCACAGTTCCCGCAGTCTCTGCCGCCCATTGGAATTCTGGGTTGAGCTTGCAATGCCTGATGGGGCAAAAACATTGTCGCGGGTGGTTTTGGGTACATGTCGTCAGTCGCCCCTCCTTCCGTGAAAACAACAGCAGACAATTGTTTCGCGCCTTTTTTCCGTGCTTTCAGCAATTGGACTGCTAACCGTCGTCATCGAACGACCGCTTCCGCTGCCACTCTGCTCTCCTGCTCTGGCCACAGACGGAGCAATAAGTCAGAAAAACTGGCATTCGAACCACCACTTCCGCTGCCACTCTGCTCTCCTGTCTCGATCGATAGCGAATTTCTCCATGTTGGCTGTCATGGGCTCCCGCTTCCGCTGCAACTCTGCTCTCCTGCTCTCATGAATCCACCTCGCAGGTCCTCTCGTTGTTCTCTATAAATATCTATTCTCGTTGCCTCTCTCTATAAATATCTATTCCGTCATCCACCGCTTCTGCTGCAACTCTGCTCTCCTGCAGATGCCATACCACAGCAAGCATGGAGATCACCGCGGCAGTTATCACTGTTGTAAACACCTCACGCATTATCCTGCAGTATATGCAGAACCAGAACCTGCAAAAGCAGGCGAGGAGGCGATGGCAGCGCGGTGACGAGAGTGATGAGGACATGGACACAGACTTCTCTCAAAGCACGGGCCCTGGCAATGTGGACATCATGGTGGTTCATGCTGTGGAATGCCAATTCTGGGTCCAGGAAACAAGCACAGACCTCAGCGAAACCAATATTCCCATAGTTATTACTGCTTGCTGTGTGCTCCACAATATCTGTGAGAGTAAGGGGGAGACGTTTATGGCAGGGTCGGTTGAGGCAAATTGCCTGGCCGCTGATTACGCGCAGCCAGACACCAGGGCAGTTAGAAGAGCACAACAGGGCACGCTGCGCATCAGAGAAGCTTTGAAAACCAGTTTCATGACTGGCCAGGCTACGGTGTCAAAGTTCTGTTTGTTTCTCCTTGATGAAAACCTGCCCCCTTGGTTCACTCTACTTCCCTGTAAAACAACCGCCTTCCTCTCCCCCCTTCGATCACCGCTTGCAGAGGCAATAAAGTCATTGTTGTTTCAAATTCATGCATTCTTTATTAATTCGTCACACAAATAGGGGGATAACTGCCAAGGTAGCCCGGGAGGGATGGGGGAGGAGGGAAGCACCAGGTTGGGTAGGGGAGGAGGGAAGGACAAGGGCACACTGAACTTCACAACTTATTGAATGCCAGCCTTCTGTTGCTTGGGCAGTCCTCTGGGGTGGAGTGGTTGGGTGCCCAGAGCCCCCCTCCCCGCGTTCTTGGGCATCTGGGTGAGGAGGTTATGAAACTTGGGGAGGAGGGTGGTTGGTTACACAGGGGCTGAAGCGGCGGTCTGTGCTCCTGCTGCCTTTCCTGCAGCTCAACCATACGCCGGAGCACACCAGTTTGATCCTCCAGTATCCTCAGCATTGCCTCCTGCCTCCTCTCATCATGCTGCCGCCACCTCTCCTCTTGCTCCAGCCATCCCTCCTGTCCTCGCGTTCATTTTGTGCTTTCCTGGACTCTGACATTGTTTGCCTCCACGCATTTTGCTGGTCTCTTTCAGTGCGGGAGGACTGCATGAACTCAGAGAACATTTCATCGCGAGTGCGTTTTTTCGCCTTCTTATCTGCGCTAGCCTCTGGGACGGAGGTGATAGGGGGAGCGTTGAAACATTTGCAGCTGTGGTAGGAAAAAAAAAGGGAGAGTAGTATTTAAAAAGACACATTTTAGAGTACAAGGTCACATTTTGCCTCTTATATTGAGGGCCTGCCGGTTTGGTGTGAGAGATCACACACACAGGGCTGGGCAACGAAATTCGGCTTGCAGGCAGCCATGGTAAGACAGTCTTTTGGCTTCTTTAAGTCTTCAGGGCAAATTAATCATTAAACATGCTTGCTTTTAAACCATGTATTATATTTACAAAGGTACACTCACCAGAGGTCCCTTCTCCGCATTCAAGGTCCGGGAGCCCGCCTTGGGAGGGTTGGGAGGGTATTTGCTCCAGGGTGATAAACGGTTCCTGGCTGTCGGGGAGAACGGTTTCTCTGCTTGCTTGCTGTGCGCGTTCTTCAACCTCCTCCTCATCATTTGGGGGAGGGATAGCTCAGTGGTTTGAGCATTGGCCTGCTAAACCCAGGGTTGTGAGTTCAATCCTTGAGGGGGCCATTTAGGGATCTGGGCCAAAAATCTGTCTGGGGATTGGTCCTCCTTTGAGCAGGGGGTTGGACTAGATTACTTCCTGAGGTCATTTCCAACCCTGATATTCTATGATGATCATCATCATCCTTGTCCCCAAAATCCTCATCCCTGTTGCGTGAGACTCCCCCCTTGCAGGAGTCCACAAACAGGGGTGGGGTAGTGGTGGGGGCACTCCCTAGAATTGCATGCAGCTCATCATAGAAGCAGCATGTCTGGGGGTCTGACCCAGAGCCGCCATTTGCCTCTTTGGTTTTTTGGTAGGCTTGCCTCAGCTCCTTAAGTTTCACACAGCACTGCTGCGAGTCCCTGTTATAGCCTCTGTCCTTCATGCCCTTGGAGATTTTTTCAAATATTTTGGCATTTCGTCTTTTGGAACGGAGTTAGGATAGCATGGATTCATCTCCCCAGACAGCGATCAGATCCAGTACCTCCCGTTCGGTCCATGCAGGAGCTCTTTTGTGATTCTGGGACTCCATGGTCACCTCTGCTGATGAGATCTGCACGGTCACCTGTGCTGATCAGCTTGCCACGCTGACCAAACAGGAAATGAAATTCAAAAGTTCCCGGGGCTTTTCCTGTGTACCTGGCCAGTGCATCTGAGTTGAAAGTGCTGTCCAGAGCGGTCACAATGGAGCACTCTGGGATAGCTCCCGGAGGCCAATACCATCGAATTGCGTCCACACTACCCCAAATTCGACCCGGCAATGTCGATTTCAGCACTAATCCCCTCGTCGAGGAGGAGTACAGAAATCAATTTTAAGTGCCCTTTAAGTCGACAAAAATGGCTTCGTCATGTGGATGGGTGCAGGGTTAAATCGATCTAAGGCTGCTAAATTCGACCTAAACTCGTAGTGTAGACCAGGGCTTAGAGTCGACATAGGTAACACAGTGTCTACACTTGTTCTGCATTGGTCTGAGTATATCAACCATCGCTCAGTGCTACTCAGGCAGGTGGTGTTACTATGTTGGCATAATGAAGCGCTCACGTTGGTAGGAGTCAAATTTTAATGTAGACACATACACAAGTAGGTCAAGGCAAGGCAGCTTATGTTGATGTAATTTGTAGTGCAGACTAGGTCTAAATGTTTGTGGGATTGAGGCCTAAATTTGCACCACTGCTTAATCTATTTGGAAAAAAAAAATGGCAGTGACCAGATACAAGTGACATAGGGAATCTAGAATAAAGAGAAATAATATTAATAGAAAATGTGAGTGTACTTTTTAGTTTGGTTATATTTAATTTATATTTGTCTGTTTTAAGTCAATTACACTGGTCTACAATTTTTGAGAAGTCGTCTGCTTCAGAGATAAAATGTGCTATTTATTATGTATTTTGATGTGCTGAATTCAAATATGACAATTAAAACAACTGATTGGCTACTGTTTCTAAGATATTTAAGTTTTTACATTTTATGTCTATGTATATTGTGTAGATAGTAGAGTTTTAATCATAAATTGTAAACCTAGGTCTTTTCACGTGTTTATGGTTGCTTTACATGACAATATTTCACCTGTCCTGTTTATGTAACACTTTAAAAATCAGCAAAAGGGTTATATAAATAAAAATTTTTATGAAACAAAAGGCAAAAAACTATTCTGTACATAGTTTAGTCCTATTCAGTGTCTACTCGGCGCTTCTTGGCTTGTCTCTTGTATTCATTAAATGGAGCATCTCTTGTCACTGTCCAGCAATAGTCTGCAAGCATTGATGGGCTCCATTTGCCCTGATAGCGTTTCTCCATTGTTGCAATGTCCTGGTGAAATCGCTCGCCGTGCTCGTCGCTCACTGCTCCGCTGTTCGGTGGAAAAAAATCTAGATGAGAGTGCAAAAAATGTATCTTTAGTGACATGTTGCAACCAAGGTTTTTATATGCCTTGAGGAGGTTTTCCACCAACAACCTGTAGTTGCCTGCCTTGTTGTTTCCGAGAAAATTTATTGCCACTAACTGGAAGGCTTTCCATGCCATCTTTTCCTTGCCACGCAGTGCATGGTCAAATGCATCATCTCGAAGAGGTTCATGAATCTGAGGACCAACAAAGACACCTTCCTTTATCATCGCTTCACTTAACCTTGGAAATTTTCCACGGAGGTACTTGAAAGCTGCTTGTGTTTTGTCAATGGCCTTGACAAAGTTCTTCATCAGACCCAGCTTGATGTGTAAGGGTGGTAACAAAATCTTCCTTGATTCAACAAGTGGTGGATGCTGAACACTTTTCCTCCCAGGCTCCAATGACTGTCGGAGTGGCCAATCTTTCTTGATGTAGTGGGAATCTCTTGCACGACTATCCCATTCGCAGAGAAAACAGCAGTACTTTGTGTATCCACTCTGCAGACCAAGCAAGAGAGCAACAACCTTCAAATCGCCACAAAGCTGCCACTGATGTTGGTCATAGTTTATGCACCTCAAAAATTGTTTCATGTTGTCATAGGTTTCCTTCATATGGACTGCATGACCAACTGGAATTGATGGCAAAACGTTGCCATTATGCAGTAAAACAGCTTTAAGACTCGTCTTCGATGAATCAATGAACAGTCTCCACTCATCTGGATCGTGAACGATGTTGAGGGCTGCCATCACGCCATCGATGTTGTTGCAGGCTACAAGATCACCTTCCATGAAGAAGAATGGGACAAGATCCTTTTGATGGTCATGGAACATGGAAACCCTAACATCACCTGCCAGGAGATTCCACTGCTGTAGTCTGGAGCCCAACAGCTCTGCCTTACTCTTGGGTAGTTCCAAATCCCTGACAAGGTCATTCAGTTCACCTTGTGTTATGAGGTGTGGTTCAGAGGAGGAGGATGGGAGAAAATGTGGGTCCTGTGACATTGATGGTTCAGGACCAGAAGTTTCATCCTCTTCCTCTTCCTCGTCTGACTCAAGTGAGAATGATTCTGGTGCATCAGGAACCGGCAGTCCTTCTCCGTGGGGTACTGGGCGTATAGCTGATGGAATGTTTGGATAATGCACAGTCCACTTTTTCTTCTTTGACACACCTTTCCCAACTGGAGGCACCGTGCAGAAGTAACAATTGCTGGTATGATCTGTTGGCTCTCTCCAAATCATTGTCACTGCAAAAGGCATAGATTTCCTTTTCCTGTTCAACCACTGGCGAAGATTTGTTGCACAAGTGTTGCAGCATATGTGTGGGGCCCACCTCTTGTTCTGATCTCCAATTTTGCAGCCAAAATAAAGGTGATAGGCTTTCTTAACCATAGTGGTTATACTGCGCTTTTGTGATGCAAAAGTCACTTCACCACAAACATAGCAGAAGTTATCTGCACTGTTCACACAAGTACGAGGCATCTCTGCTCACTTTGGCTAAACAGAAATGTGTCCCTTTGCAAAATCAAACACTGACAAATAAGAGAGCACGACACTGTATGATTTCTAGAGCTGATATAGGGCAATTTGTTCAGCAGAGTGATGTAAGCTTCGTTATGATTGCATCATCCATGACTTCTAGGAATAACATGATGCGATTCATATCATGTATGACGCAATACCAGCTTCAGATTGCATCATTCATTGTTTTGCCTAAAAAGCAAGTACTGTCCAAACCCAGTCATAGATTTATTCATAGATCCAGTCAAAGATGTATTTTAGTCATTTCTGGTTTAAATTGAGATCCCTTCCCTTTATAACTCACTTATCCTCCGCCATTCCCAAGTCAAGGGTCGTATATACTGACCCAATAGCATATCTTGAAAACTAGAGCCAATCAACAATTTTAAGCATCATTTTCGTTCTCAGTGACTCAGAATTAGTAAAGTTTGACTACATTTATTTCAGAAGCATTTTGGCTGTAGAGCAGTGTTAGTTATGTTGTACCTCACGTAAGGTCTTTGTTAACCTTCCATTTGTACTGGTTAATATAATCTTGTGTCAGTCTACAGAAAACATCACTGACTTCTGCTGAGGTATTATCAGGGCAATCAGGCTTTGCAGCCCTAGTTGGCATTTATAGTACATGCATGAACCAGCTCAGAAAGCAAACATTCCTTACAGTGCTAATGAGCTCCCCAACAGATTATGGCACAGGTCCTATACTCAGAGTATTGGTAAAATTTGAATTGTGGTTTTGAGTCTGACATCTATTTAGACATTTTTTTAAAAAATGATTGTCCTAAATTAAAGCAAGTTATTATGCTTCTGTTGTCCTTTGTCTTAATTCATTACAAAAGTAAACAAAGCTTAGTTGTTGCAATTTAAGACAGATGCACATCCTTTGGACTTGTACCCGGTGAGACTCTATTTACTGGTGCCTTACAGTAGGGAGAGGAGACCGCTCTCACCCTTTTTCTGTTTTAGCTGTTTAGATGGTAAATTCTTTGGATAATGGACTGTCTCTTACTACATGTTTGTACAGTGCCTAGCACAATGACGCCTCAGTCAGGATTGGTGTCTGTAGACCAGGGGTAGGCAACCTATGGCACGCGTGCCAAAGGCGGCACGCGAGCTGATTTTCAGTGGCACTCACACTGCCCGGGTCCTGGCCACTGGTCCAAGGGGCTCCGCATTTTAATTTAATTTTAAATGAAGCTTCTTAAACATTTTAAAAACCTTCTTTACTTTACATACAACACTAGTTTAGTTATATATTATAGACTTATAGAAAGAGACCTTCTAAAAACGTTAAAATGTATGACTGGCATGCAAAACCTTAAATTAGAGTGAATAAATGAAGACTCGGCACACCCCTTCTGAAAGGTTGCCGACCCCTGCTGTAGACACTACACAGTGCTGACAATGGTTGTGGTTGTATCACAGGTATTATGATACTTTACTTATAGCCCTAGCTCCTGGAGTCATGTTATTACATGAGACTCTCAGATTTGGTTTTTCCTTTTTGTAAAGCAAGTTTCTGGTCCTCGTGGTTGTAGAAAAGGCTTAAAAACATGAAATGAGTGCATCTTAAAGATAGAGAAACGGAAGGCAAAAAAAAGTCCCTAAATTCTAAATATATATATTTTAAATCTAATTTTTAAGCCGATTGCATGATTGTTTGGGACCTGTCTCATGATTTTTGAATGCTTGATGTTGGCAGTACTGATACTGTAAATAATAATTTGCTGGTGATTTAGACGAGCATGAACCCTGTTTGCTGGTTGGTGATTTGCATCGGGAGTGTATGTGTGCTGGTGATTTGTATGGGAGGTGAATGTGTGCTATTGATTTCACTGGGAAGGGAGAGGGGGAAGGGAAAGTATGTGGGCAGGTGATTTACATTGCTTGGGGGAAGGTGAGTACTGTTTGTCCCGGTGTCTTGATTTGCACGGGGTGGGGTGGGATGTATACAGGCTGGTGATTTGCACCGGGGAAGGGAGAGTACTTATGCTGGTTATTCAAGTGAACCCTGTTTGTAGATGACTGATACCACCATTTGCGAGTGCAGTAGAGGGACCATCTCTTTTGCCAGACTCGTGAGTGACACTGGGAGGGGGAGAGGTGCTGCTAGCTAGTGACATGGGGATCCGGCACCATATGCCAGCCGGAGCGGCCTTCGCACGCTCGTGACTAGACGCAAGAGCGGCTCTGACGGCCAGAGGCCTGCACCGATGGGTGGGGGGAGAAGGATTTCCCTATTTGCTGGTGAGTAGAACCTGATAGGGCGGGGCTTTCTGTTCTCTACGTCAGCTGTGTGCTGTACGTCTTGGGAGCGCGCGGGCCCGGCCTGGAGCGTGCACTGGGTGCTGTCGGGGGCGCGCCCGCCGCCTGTACGCAGTGACGTTGGTGTCTTTGCCCCAGGCGGCCCCCCTCCCCGGCCGCCGCACAGACCGTGACCCGCCGCCGCCGGTGCCGCTTCCTTCGCCGCGGCGGCGATGTGACCCTCCCTACTCCCTGTCCCGCCCGCCCAGTGAACATGGCGGAGGTAAGAGCCCGGCTCTGGGGCGGGGGCTGGCCGGGAACTTGTTGCGCGGGGCTGCGGCCGAGAGGAGCTTCCCACAAGTTAGTTACCTGGGAGCTGAGGCCGCCCTGTATCTCCCTCATGGGCCTCTGCCCGGGACAGGGCCCCGCCCCTGGTGGCGGGGGGTCCTACGTCGGGACAGGGGGGTTGTGCTTGGTGAGTTTAGGGGCGCGCCCCTTGCTGCCCCGGGGCGATACCGCGGGGGCGCGGCCGCCACGGGTAGGGGCGCCACCCCTATGGGAGCCGGGGGGGGGCGGGGGCCGCCCCGGGGGGGGGGAGTAGGGGCGCCTACCATTAGGGAGGTGGGGAGGCAGCCAGTAAGCCTTGGGGTGGAGATGCTGGGTGAGGGATGTTACTCTTATGGCAGGAGTGGAAGCAGCCAACCTGTGGTTAGGTGGTTTATTCCTATGGCCGGGTGTGGGTGGGTAGCTCCTGTGCCTGGAGAGAGGCACTGCTTTTCCTGGTGGGGAAAGAAGGAAGAGCTCCCCCTTACTCTGGGGTCTCCAAGTGGGGAGAATGGGGAAGAGCTATCTATAGTTCTTCTGTTTTGTGGGTCGTGTATGATGAGATGTAAAAAGGCTCACTTGAGGCTTGTGTGGCAGGGATTTGCCTCTTCTGACAGGATATGAAAGGACAATATTTTACCTTTCTTGGGGAATTGCTCATTTCATGTTCTGGACAGAGGCAGTAGAAATGTTGCTGAGATTTTCTTTGACTTGGAATTGGAAGTTTCAACTAATATGCTGGTAGAACCATTTCAGTGAATGATATTGGAAATGTTCATTTGCAATTCATACAGTAAAGCCATTCTTCTGTAAAGGGAGAGTGTCTTTAGAAACAATTGTCTTGCAGTTTAATCAACTCAGTGAGACCCCTCCATCTTTAGAGTAGACTATTTATCAGATCTGTTATCCTTTTTTAAACTATGGGTTATGAAACCTCTTTTTCATCCCTCCTCTTATTTTGACTTGGGGAGAGTTTTCTTTTTTCAGTGTAAAAACAATGAGGAGTTCTTGTGGCACCTTAGAGACTAACAGATTTATTTGGGCATAAGCTTTCGTGGGCTATAACCCACTTCATCAGATGCATGGAAGTGGAAAATACACTAAGCAGGTATAAATGTACAGCACATGGAAAAGATGGGAGTTGCTGTGCTTACTGTATTTTCCACTCCATGTATCTGAGGTGCCACAAGAACTCCTCATTGTTTTTACTGATACAGACTAACACGGCTACCCCCTGAAACCTTTTTTCAGTGTGTATTCCTTCTTCCCCTCCCCTCCCCTGCCCCATGAAGATCTTGATTTGGCATTTAGACCCCTTCCTGCCGCAGAAGTCTGTGCTATGAGGTGCTCAATATGTTTATCATATCCTCAGTGTCACCACAGTTGGGAAATAAACACCTTAATTTTTTCTCTCAATATCTTTGGGGGGGGGGTGTCAATGAGAGTCACAGATCTCCTCCCTCAGTATTTTCATAACCTGCAAGAAATTCAAGTATGTAACTCCCCTTCCCTCTCATATCTTCAAGGCCACAGAGATGTAGGGACACTTGATGTTTTGGACATAACAGCATGTGGGATCTGTGTGTTAAAGTCTCGCTAATTGTTGCACATTTTGTCAATTAAATACTAGTGTTAGTTCTGAAATCTTTTGCATACTACACTGGTGTGAACTCAAGTTCACCATGTTGTTGCAGGAGGCAGTAACTGGTACTTTCTGCATTACTTTCCAAAGTTTTCTATACTGTATTTTCCATGTATATTTGCATTGTAACAGATTATACAATTCTCAGTGCTGTGGGACTTCTGTTGCAGAGTGCATATAGATAGAGCTGTAGAAAGCCATCTTGGTGAAGCTGGTGAAACATGATTTTTTTTTTTTAATTTCGTATTAATGTACCTAGTTCTGGAGCTATACTTATATTCTGTTCGGTTTGATATTTTGCTAATGGATAAAAGAAAAACTGTTCAGAGGCCACAGGAGAACTTCAGAGAGCTTTATTTTAAAACTTTGTTTCTAGGAATGTGGACTTAGGTGGAGATCCTCATCCTCACTCTGACCCTTTGATGACATGTTATAGTGCTAGAGCAGCATAAAGGGGCTCCAGAAGCCCTGGATCAGGCTGTAGAAAGATTTCTGTGGTGCAGGAGCTGAGGAAGATGTGCCTGTAATGCTGTCTTTGAAGGTGGTGGTAGCAGGTGTACTGGGAGCAAGGATGGAAGGTCATATCAGGGTTGGGAAGCACTGGGTCTGAAAGGGCAATTTTTACACTTCTGGGAGAATGTCAGATTGTATAGGAACAGTATTGAGAGATTTTGTTTGATTTCAGATTGGAAGTTTAGACTAAATTTGACTAAATGGGGGTCACATCAAGCAGCACTGTGGAGAAGGGTTGCTAATAACTTAGGCCCTGAGGGCTGTCTAAATTACACCAGGGGCCAGGAAAAAGCTGAGGATCAGAAGGGCTCAAAGGTGTCTTAAAGCTGCATTATCCCTCTCTTCCCCAGGCTGTGAATTCAGTGCTGACTGCAGTGGGGAATGCACTTTCCAGAGCGGATAGACAGATGTACTAGCTCTGCTTGAGCTAGTGTGCTAAAAATAGCTGTGTAGCACAGGTAGCAACTCAGGTGTGTACCTGGGGAGTCATGGTGGGTTTGTATCAGATGGCTAGCCCAAACTGCTGCCTGGACTACCCAAGGCTACACTGCTGTTTTTTGCACACTAGTTTAAGCAGAGCTAGTGCATTTCTGTGATCTGTGTGTGCTCTGGGAAGCAAGCTTCCAGCTGCAGTGTAGACATACTTTAAGTGAGGAAGTATCATAAACTGTTGTGTTCAAGATACAAACAGCTAGCTTTTTAAGACCAAAATTATAGACTTAAAATGCTGAACAAATATAATATGAAAATGAAAAGACTTTGTGGATTATTTTTAATTTAATGGAACGTTGGGTTTGAAATAGTTTGTTGACGGGAACTCATACCCCATTATGCTAGTAAATGGGACTAGAAAATGAAACTGATTTTTATCTGCAAAAGTGAAACTTTTTTTTTTTAAAGTTAATACTGGTTTGAATGTTCCTTTTTTATATTGTTTGGTTTTAATTATAATGACTATATATTTATTTAATTTATAGGCATTTCTGTGATATCGGAGCACCTGACAAATTTTAGTGAATTTAGCCTTCCAGCTTTCTTTGAGATAGAGAAGTAGTATTAACTCTAAGAGCAGTTGGTTTAAAGAAACATTTGGCATATACAGTAGAACCTCAGAGTTACGAGTACCTCAGGCATGGAGGTTGTTTATAACTCTGAAATGTTCATAACTCTGAACAAAACATTGTTCTTTCAAAAATTTATAGCTGAACATTGACTTAATACAGCTTTGAAACTTTATTTGAAGAAAAATGCTGCTTTCCCTTTATTTTTTTAGTAGTTTAACACAGTACTGTGCTGTATTTGATTTTTGGTCTCTGCTGCTGCCTGATTGTGTACTTCCGGTTCCAAATGAGGGGTGTGTTTGGTCAGTTCATAACTCTGAGGTTGTACTGTACATTCATTCAGTAATCGTATATATGCAATTTAATTCACTTTCCCTGATTATAAGCTTTTGAAGAGAAATTAATACCCCTTTGCAGTTCTGCCTTTTTAATATGGGAAAAGGGGCTGACACAGGCTGGAAGGGGACAGTCTCGCTGTTAACATTTTACATGTATATGTTTTACAAAAGGTTTTATTTTGATTGGGTATCCACATTTTGAGTATTTAAGGTTTAAAAATAGGTATGCAGTTGTTAATCAGAATTCTAGTTTAGTACAAAGGCTGTGGAGAAAGTGATGCAGTTGTGTCCAAGTGTAATTATACGTGTGCAGTTTCCTTAGCTAAAAAAGAACATAAGCCAGCCCATATTAAATACCACAGCTTTTAAGACAGTATGCTTTCTCATTGATGTGCCCCTCCTTCTCCCCCCCACCCCCGCATTAATGGTGCGATGAGAACCGTCACCTTTGCAGCACTTGGCATCTGGAACTGCCTTCCTATATGTGTTTCCCATCTATTTTAAGTCTCAGTTGAATACATGCATTTCCCCCTGCTTATGCCGCCTAACTCTGTATAATGTAATTCTGTGAAGCATTTCGTCTTCCATGGAGGGAAGAGGGTTCTAATTAACAGTAACACAATATGCTATATGAAATATAGTAGTAGTGTAACTTTTGTATTTTTTACAATCATATCACCTCTGGCTATGAGGTCTTCGGATTTCACAAGTTGAGGAGGGATGGGCCTGAACAGTATGAAGGTGGGAGACTTCCAAGGAATCACAGGATGATACAGGAAACTTCAGTCAAGTCAGTCTTCAAATGAAAACTGAATTAATTACTCAGCATGGTGTTCTGGGATATTGTGCTGTTGAAGGCTTGTGCTTCAGATGAGACGTAAAGCAGAGGTTCTGACCAACTGTGATCATCAAATTCTTCATCACACTTTTACAAAAGTGAGGTGTCATGACCAAGTGTGGGTAATTAGTTTCTGCTTATCTAAATTCCGAAGTAGTTGCAACCAGATTGGTTTGTTCAGTTTGAATTTGTGCCCATTAACTTATCTTGGAAAACTTACAATAAATATAACACAGCATTTTAAAATTTGATAACTGATAAACTGAACAAAATCTTACCTAACCCTTTCCTCAGAAAAAGCCTAAGTAAATGGATAGTCTTTGAAAGTCATCAAAGTTGGGCTGTATCTGATCAAAGGAAATTATGTAATCAAGGGCCCTCTACTGAGTGCGCTGCATCCAGCCCCTGATGTACAAGTTCAAGTATCCTAACTGATCTCAGCTTTCTGGCAGAAGAAGTGGTCTCTTAAATATCTGGTAACCAAATAACAAGACTTCATAAACTGAGACAAACACCTTAAATTTCATCTGGCGGTGACAAGGAAGCCAAATCAGTCCCAAGTGTCAGAGTACTGTGTGTAAAATTCTTCAGTGGGCATCCATTTTTTGTCTTAGCTGAAATTTCTAAGTGGAGTTCAGATGTAAACCCAAGTAGTAATCTTACACCAGCCTGGAGGTACAAATCCAGCAAATGTTCAACCTTCTTGCCAAACACAAGTGGGGGTAAATGTTCTTGAACACTGCCATTACCTGAATAGACAGTAATGCACAAGAGTTCTAACAAGACTGCAGTTTGTATATCCAAGTAAGAAAAGGAAGGCACACCATCTTAAGCAAAGGGTATGTCGGCCATTTCAGCTGGTTGCTTCCTCCAAGTCACCAATTAAGTTGTTGTTAACTTCCTGCACCAAGTACCGTAGATATGTAGTACTGCTGTAGCCTGTTAAATGGCTCCTGCATTCCATCTCTGAGGTGTCAGCAATTTAGTCATAGGTGAACTAACTAAATATAACATTAATAAAATAAATGGATGAAAAGCTGCTATACATTCAAAACTTTGATGTGCAACCTGTTTGATGATCATATATTTGGGTATGGACACACCTGGAATAAGTCCATAAAACAGTGATTTTATTCCATGACGACGAATGAAGTGATAAAGGAAAGTGTACTTGTTACTGACATTTTGCAAGGGAAAAAAAAATAAACTTCATTATCGTATGCGGTGTTGTTGTAGCCATATTGATCCCAGGATATGAGAGAGACAAGGTGGGTGAGGTAATACCTTTCATTGAACCAACTTCTGTTGATGAGAGAGACAAGTTTTTGCGCTTACATAGAGCTCTTCAGATCTGGAAAATTTAGAGCATGTCTACACTTACATTTTATAGCTCTCTAACTTGCTGGCTCAGCGGTGTGAAAAATCACCCACCTGAGCGCAGCACGTTTGAGCGTTTCAAAGGGCTAGTGTGGACAGGCTCCAAGTGCTCAGAGCTATTCCCCTTGTGGAGGTGGATTACCAGGAGCCCTGGGAGAGCTCTCTCCCAGCACTCACGCGTGACCACACTCACGCTTCAAAGCACTTTGAAGTTTCTAGTGTAGGTGTAACCTTAGTGTCGCAGCTAAATATTGTTTATCATAAGTAGTTAACACGTTTCAAGGGACCATTCAAGCTGAAGTGGCCTGTTAACACCCCTCCAGTAATTAGGAGGAAAGGTGTGACCTGTTCTGTGGGGAGCTTGTTTCTGATGAGGTTGGGGGATTGTTTGAAAGCCAGAATAGAGGGTTCAGTAAAGATTTCTTTCAGTATGAGGTCCCATATCAGCATGGGGACGGGGGGAGAGGGTGCAGGGACACATGGGGAGGAGGGGTGGCTGAGTGAGGGTGCAAGGACACAAGGGGACGGACAATGTGCCTGACTGAGAGAAGCTAGGGGTCAGCCAGCATCTGTATGGTGGAGGCTCCCTAACAATCCCCCCACCCAGAAAAACACCTGTTCCATACTTCTCCCACCCAACAGCCTTTCTGATTTGACACTCTGGTTCCTTCCTAGCAACCACTTCCCCCTCCCTCAGCTCTTCTGATACCCCTACTCCCCCAAGCCTTTGCACTGCTTCTGAGGGGTGTGGGAAATACATTTCTGTATTGTAATTTAAATTAATTATTATTCAGAATTCTGTATTAATATGCCTAGTAAAGAATCTGATCAAAAAAACTTTTCCTGAATCTTTTTTGTTGTCTGTATTGTTATAGACATAGTTGCTAACAGGTATTTTGAAATAAATTACCAAAATAATTGAAACTGGTATGATTATATTGGGTTGGTTTGAGAAATATGCAGAATTTTAAAATATTATGTTTGTTTTGGCACAGAATTTCCCCCTGGAGTAACACTTGTAATAGTCACTCTGGACTGTAGAAGAGCTTTAGTATTTCTTTTTTAGAAGCACTTCTCTTTGTGTTTCAGAAAGCAGTGAAACTGGCAAGATTTCAACTGATAGGAATAGCCCTGTTTTTCTTGAAAAATGGCTGCCTTCTTTGGCCTTAGTGTTCTAAAGACTGCACCTCTGGCTTCAACCTTAGTTGAATTTTGTGTGCATCCCATTTTGGATAAACGCAGTGTGTTTTTTTTGCATCTCCTGTAAGCCGTTGGAGTCTTGGGTGTCATTCATTGTTTACTCAGAAATCTGTATCTCTTATAATAAGTATGGATACATTCAGTTTAGGATGCCGTGCCTAACTGGGCCATTTGCTAACCCACAGCTTCTGGAAACCAAGAAAGAATAGATTGCATGGAAAAGTTCCCTCTCTTGAATAAAACCCTCTGTTTGCCAGAAGCTGGGAATAGGTGACAAGGGATGAATCACTTGATGATTACTGTTACGTTCATTCCCTCTGGGGCACCTGGCATTGGTCACTGTTGGCTAGATGGACTTTTGGTTCTTATGGTATTTAAACAGCATGGTAACAGACACAATCTTTTCCAGCTGGAATCATCTGTAGATGTGTAGTTTTACTACCAAGGATGATGCCAGATGTCTAAAGTTTTGCTTGGACTGAGATCCAGGACAATGACAATCTTCTTACTTTGGAAAAGAGCCTTCTGTTTGTCGTCTTTAAGATTTGTAGGTAGAAAATGAAACTAATGTAAAATCCAGGAACATGGAGCCTGACTAACTCACAGCTCCAGCATGGACTCATAATGTCTGCCACTCACACTTTTATTAACTTTGTCTTGAGAGCTGCTGTTCTTCTTACTCTGGGGTTCTGATAATCTTTTTCTGAGGATAGATCAAATCCTGCATCTGTGTTTTGAGTCCTTTCACCTAGCAGCCATGAATCTGATGTTTTAGCAAGGGAGACTATTGAATACTGATTTGGCAGTTTAAAACATCATGTTGCAATTTTATAAGACTGCCCAGCTTCCATTCTGAAATGGAGTAGATGGATATTCTGGATGGTTCTTTACAAACTTCCCGGTTCCTCTTTTTTAAATTTTTATCTTTGATCAAGATATTCTGTACTGTTCTACCCATAAAGCAAATTTAGCAGCCTTTGCAATTTACCAAGTTTCTCTCTAGTGTTTGTCTTATAATCTATCTGAAGCCTTTCCTTTAAAGATGGTTATATTTATATTTGCCAGTTCATAAGCCTATATTGACATCCTCTTCTTCCTTTAACCAATTGAAATAACAGAGTATGAAGACTGCAATATATCCTCTTCTAATTTGGGTAATTGAGTTTTCAGGGAACAAGAAGGCTTAAGATTCCACTTCATCCTCTTTCTAGTGTTCAGGTTTTTCAAAGATAGATGGGTGCTCAACCTGAAGTTCTTGAATAGATTCTTCTCAAAGTCACAGTTCAGGATTGAGACCTTTCATTCCAACATTGCAGCAATTTCCAAAGGAGATTTTTCTATTGTCAGGTGTTCTTCAGCTCAACAATAAATAATAATAATGTGTAGATAATTATTAGGCTTGACAGAAATCAATTTTTTTGTAATTTTGATGGATAATATTGATTTTAAGCATTTTATTCTATTGATTTTTCACAATTCCAATAAACTGTGTGGGGGCGAGATAATTAATGACAGTACGTGTTGAGATTCAAAACACTAAAACGACTGTTAAAACACAAATTGTCAACATCACATGTCAAAATATCCAAAGTAAATATCCTTAAATCAAACTCTAATGTTCTCCAGCAGCATTTTTCTTGCTTTGCCAGTCTACACATTTTTGATGATCAGTGCAAATATTTTGTGTTGGTTTGTGTGAAATCAATGTTTACGGACACTTACTTACAAAAATCAATCCTTCCAAGCCTAATTATTATATGAAACCACACAGGAAGATCTCCGCTTCACATGTGGCTGACAATGTTGCTAGTATGTTGCCTTACTATTTGCCCTACCAAAATGCTAGATAATGTTGTGTTTTTTCTCAGGCAGAAAAGGATACATGTATACCCATTCTGTGATGACTTGATCGTCAGAGCACCCTTCCTGGAGAAAGCTCCCAAGCACTTTTGGTACAGCCCAGATTCTCTTCTGAAACAACTCAGATTTGTCAATCCCATCAAGAGCTGAATTACTCGTATGGTTGATATTATTTATGAGAAGTTGTAGATCCCAATCTCCATGGAAGTTTTTTTTCTACAAGAGGATGGGATTCAGAAGCTGGTTGTGACAACAATAGTGTAATCAATTCTTCAGACACATTTATTAGGGCATTATCTCTGATCAGGATGGTGGTCTCTTGCACCATCATGCTGTTGTGAAGTTCCACATGTATCCTCTCTCTAGCAGTTTATTTTCCTGGGAGCCCAGGACCCATCATCCTTGTCCTTGCTGGTCCTAGTGCCAAAGGAGTATTGACAGTCCCTCTCTAGGGGCTAAAAGAAAACAGGTATTCAGAGGGTCACACTGTCTGAATCTGAGAGCATTGGTGGAGACCATCTATACCAGCTTCAAGAACAGGGAAGCTCATTTAGGGACAATTTCATCCAAGATAATGTAAGAACAGAGCTTCAAAACAGTACCAGTTGGTTCAAGCTTAGAGCAATCAGATATGCTCTAGGATAGGTGTGGGCAAACTACGGCCCATGGGCTGGATCTGACCCGTCAGGGCTTTGGATCTGGCCCACAGGATTGCCACCCCTGTGGCGCTGTGGGCCTCATGCCGCTCCCGGAAGCAACCAGCAACATGTCCCTGCGGCTCCGGGGGGTAGATGGGGAGGGGGCAAAGGGCTCTGCGCTGCAGGCACCGCCCCCCGCAGCTCCCATTGGCCGGGAACAGGGAACAGCGGCCAATGGGAGCTTTGTGGGAGGTACCTGCAGGCGAGGGCAGCACACTGAGCCCTCTGCACCCACCCCGACTTCCCCCAGGGGCTGCAGGGACATGGTGCTGGCCGCTTCCTGGAGCGGGGCCAGGGCAGGCAGAGAGCCTGTCTTAGCCCCGCTGTGCAACGCTGCCACCCCGGAGCTGCTCCAGGTAAGCGGGGCCGGAGCCTGCACCCCAACCCCCTGCCGCACCCTCCTGCACTCCAACCCCCTGCCCTGAGCCCCCTTGTACACTCCACACCCTTCCTGCACCCCTTCCCTGAGCCCCCTCCTGCACTCCGCACCCTTTGCCCTGAGCCCCTTCCTGCACACCACACTCCCTCCCGCACCCCAACCCCCTACCCCAGCCCTACATTCAGGGCCCTGCATACAATTTCCCCAGATGTGGCCCTCAGGCCAAAAAGTTTGCCCACCCCTGCGCAGGAGCTCTAACTCCTATCCTGATCAACCAAGATATACTTGTCACAGATCCTAGCAAGTGTCTCTTCATAGACACCAACTAGGTCTGCTGTGAGGGGAATCCAAGCCTCTGCTGCTGAATTCCTGGGTGTTCTAAGCTTCTGGAGCCTCCGCAGCACTGTTCCCTCCATTGACCTCCCTGGCATATTTCCTGGGCACTGACTCGTCAGCCCACCTGCCCTAGGTCTCCAGGACCAGCGCTGATCCCCAAGATACCACTTATTTGCACACACCTTGTCCCAGAACTCCATCTTAAAGGTGTGGTGCTTCTGGTTTACAGTTTAGCTGTTTCAGAAGCACAAAGCAGATAATACACACTCACATGCTTTGCACATGCTTATGCTCTCTTACTTGATCATGTAAAGCACAGAAGAGCACAGGTCATATAAAACAATAAATTCTAAATGCATGTTTCTGTCGTTTCCTTATCACACTAGGATATTCTTTGGACTGGGGTCTGAGTCCTTTTTGTTGTCCAGAGTCCATGGGGCTATTTGTGCTCAGGAAAGTAAACTGAGTCCCTCTGCCCCATGTCCCCACAGCATGGGGAGGAGGTGACCCGCCCTGTGTGGAGAAAGAAGTGGTTCGGGACTGTTTAGAAAAGCTGGATGAGCACAAATCCATGGGGCCGGATGCACTGCATCCGGGGGTGCGAAAGGAGTTGGTGGATGTGATTGCAGAACCATTGGCCATTATCTTTGAAAACTCATGGCGATCCAAGGAGGTCCCAGATGACTGGAAAAAGGCTAATGTAGTGCCCATCTTTAAAAAAGGGAAGGAGGAGGATCCAGGGAACTACAGGCCAGTCAGCCTCACCTCACTCCTTAGAAAAATCATGGAGCAGGTCCTCAAGGAATCAATTCTGAAGCACTTAGAGGAGAGGAAAGTGATCAGGAACAGTCAGCATGGATTCACCAAGGGCAAGTCATGCCTGACTAACCTAATTGCCTTCTATGACGAGATAACTGGCTCTGTGGATGAGGGGAAAGCAGTGGATGTGTTATTCTTTGACTTTAGCAAAGCTTTTGATACGGTCTCCCACAGTATTCTTGCCAGCAAGTTAAAGAAGTATGGGCTGGATGAATGGACTTTAAGGTGGATAGAAATCTGGCTAGATCATTGGGCTCAATGGGTAGTGATCAATGGCTCCATGTCTAGTTGGCAACCGGTATCAAGCAGAGTGCCCCAAGGGTCGGTCCTGGGGCTGATTTTGTTCAATATCTTCATTTAATGATCTGGAGGATGGTGTGGGCTGCACCCTCAGCAAATTTGCAGATGACACTAAACTGGGAGGCGTGGTAGATACGCTGGAGGCTGGGGATAACATACAGAGGGACCTAGATAAATTAGAGGATTGGGCCAAAAGAAATCTGATGAGGTTCAACAAGGAAAAGTGCAGTGTCCTGCACTTAGGACGGAAGAATCCCATGCACTGCTACAGACTAAAGACCGAATGGCTAGGCAGCAGTTCTGCCGAAAAGGACCTAAGGGTTACAGTGGACGAGAAGCTGGATATGAGTCAACAGTGTGCCCTTGTTGCCAAGAAGGCTAACGGCATTTTGCCCTGTATAAGTACGGGCATTGCCAGCAGATCGAGGGACGTGATCATTCCCTTCTATTCGACATTGGTGAGGCCTCATCTGGAGTAGTGTGTCCAGTTTTGGGCCCCACACTACAAGAAGGATGTGGAAAAATTGGAAAGAGTCCAGCGGAGGGCAACAAAAATGATTAGGGGGCTGGAGCACATGACTTATGAGGAGAGGCTGAGGGAACTGGGATTGTTTAGTCTGCAGAAGAGAAGAATGAGGGGGGATTTGATAGCTGCTTTCAACTACCTGAAAGGGGGTTCCAAAGAGGATGGATCTAGACTGTTCTCAGTGGTAGCAGATGACAGAACAAGGACTAATGGTCTCAAGTTGCAGTGGGGGAGGTTTAGGTTGGATATTAGGAAAAACTTTTTCACTAGGAGAGTGGTGAAGCACTGGAATGGGTTACCTAGGGAGGTGGTGGAATCTCCTTCCTTAGAGGTTTTTAAGGTCAGGCTTGACAAAGCCCTGGCTGGAATGATTTAGTTGGGGATTGGTCCTGCTTTGAGCTGGGGGTTGGACTAGATGACCTCCTGAGGTCCCTTCCAACCCTGATACTCTATGATTCTATGAGGTTGCTACATGCTGGGTGATCTTGCTCTCTTCTGTACCACATCACCTCTTCCTATCTGGCTTGCTGTTAATCCCCACCTTCTTTCTCTACCCCCTCCTCCCCCCCCCCCAACTTCCTTTATTCTGTCTTTTGGTTAATTTTCTACTGCTCCTTCCTTCAGATGAGTCAGCTAAACTGGTTTTGTAAGGATGCAGCTCACTGGTTGTCCCAGATGTTAGCACCTGAATAGAGTAGTTTAGTCCTAAGCGCCCACTATTGTATCTGTCTGTCTGTATACCTGCTACTACATTTTCCCCATAGTCGGATGTTGACTACATTAGCTGTGATAGTACCATCTATTTTTCTTCACAAATTGTCATCAGAGTAGGCTAGTTCTTAATAAATAGTTTGAAACAGTCAGTCACTGGCTTCCTTCATGGATCTTGGGGGAGAATTAGTTTAGCTTCTCCTGCTCTCTTCAGTGAAGCTGAAACAAATAACTTGTTAGGGAAGTATTTTGTAATTTCAGCAACATTTTTCCTGTGTTCCTGGAGTTGTACTTTAGTCTTTGGGTAAAAGATGCCTCAAATGAGCACTGCACCCATTTGTCAGATTTCAGGTTCCCATCATCTTCTAAATTTCTGCTCATCTTTGCTATATTTGCAGCATTGACTGTGACAAAGCTGCACACTTGAATTTTTTTCCACAGTTTGTTATAGCTTTTACTGCTGTTACTTTTAAGTATTCTGCTGTATGGTCATTTCCTGATGTATTGTTTGTTTCTGTGAGACAGACAGCCCCTTCATTTGTTGTCACACAAGCACATGTTACTGGATCATTGTGTATATTGCTCCACCCATGAAGACTACCATAGTAAGACATGATAGGCAGTCCATAAAAATGGTGCAAATATAAGTTTACTAATCAGTTGGTCCAGATTGTTCAGACATGTGCACATCATCTTCAGTCATTGCCTTCTGATGAGTATTTTTCATAATGTTGTTTCATTCTGACAGCGAGGCCTTCCATCTGTTTGTTCCACTGTTTGTTTGGTGCGTGTTCCTTATTTTACACAGAGGTACAGGAATTTCTTGAAAATATTCCTAGGTAGGGTCGTTTTTACGATATGCAGCCAGTTTTCCTGCAGTTCCCAGGTGTTGAAATCAACACTCTAGAGCAGGGGTAGGCAACCTATGGCACATGTGCCGAAGGCGGCATGTGAGCTGATTTTCAGTGGCACTCACACTGCCTGGGTCCTGGCCACCGGTCCAGGAGGCTCTGCATTTTAATTTAATTTTAAATGAAGCTTCTTAAACATTTTAAAAACCTTATTTACTTTACATACAACACTAGTTTAGTTATATATTATAGACTTATAGAAAGAGACCTTCTAAAAATGTTAAAATGTATTACTGGCATGCAAAACCTTAAATTAGAGTGAATAAATGAAAACTCGGCACACCATTTCTGAAAGGTTGCCGTCCCCTGCTCTAGAGACTGCACTCTCAAGAATGTTGTCCCGTCTTCCCACAGGGTCCTATTTTGACAATATGATGCTCCTTTCTAGTTCCACACTTTGATGCTTCTCCCTTGTTATGTAACTCCCCTGCCCCATCCCCACCCCCAGAAAAACAAAATAACAATCCAAGACTTCGCCTTATGTAACCTGCATGCCTTTTTCACTGCAGTAGCTTTTGTTTAGTGACAGAGAGGGAGGCAGTTGAAAAATTAATTTGTTTGTATCTCTGTCCATGTACCCATGCAAGGAGACAGAGCAAGGCCATTTACGTGAAGTGCCTGGAATCATCCAGAAGCAAGGGCTGGTGGTTACTGGGCAGATCACTGCTCTTTTTCCCATGAGCTGGACAGTAAGTTTCATGGTTAGTGGAATCATAAATATTCATAATTGGAGAATTGAGCCAATCAGAGCTCAGGTAAAGAGATGCTCTAAAATAGGAGTATGAGACCACCCAGGTGTGCTCAGTGGATGAATCTGATGAGATGATACATGGTGTTTTCTAGAGTCAGAAACCAGGTTCCAACGTCTGTGATGACTTTGCCAGTCTCTTGTTCCCAGTAGCACAGTCCTAGGTCTCCCACAAGATCAAGACCTTAATACAATGCACTTACTGTGCCATATTTATAAAGCTTCATCTCAAAAGTTAGATGTTTTCCCCCTGATTTGTTCTTTATATAGAAAAGCAGCCTTTAACTCAGTTCTTTATAGAGACTCTCATGGATTCAGCATATTTTTTATTTAAATGTTATAAGAGGTTATATGTTTAGGCCTTAATATATTTTGTATTAAATTCAGATTTTATATTAAACAGGTTTATTTTTTTAAGAGAAACTTGTAATTTAAATAAAAAATCCTAATAAAAATCCATTTTTTGGTGTGTGGGTTTTTTAACATTGATTTTTATCCACCCTGTGAGAGAGCATTCCACAAACGGGGCACTTTTAAGGGCTTAGTCTACACATTTGGCACAATGCAAAGTTGTGGATGTAGTCAAGGCAAGGGCAAAACAATGTTTTTGAGTTTCTTGCAGCAAGATCTTAATATGGGCCTAAAAGTTCAAACTCTAAAAATCCAAGCAACAGCTGTTGTCTGCTTACTATCTCTAGCATGCTGAGGTAGAATTTCATCTCACTCAGGCATAATATTTCGCAAAGCTGCCTTGCTTCTCAACCCTTTGCCAATAAAGAGAAATCCTTCTTGGGACCTAAACGTTGTATTAAATGCCCAGACTAAGCATCTCTTTGATCCCCCAGAAATGCCCTTATTTTTTGTCTTCAGCACACAGATATTTTGCTGAAATGGAAAGGAGCTAAAGATGGGTAGATGTTGTGGAACTTCATAGTTTGAAGAGGTTTGATCTGTAGTCACTGCATGTTCTCTCATGGCTTATTGCGTTGGTTCCATGGTTTGTGAGGCATGGCATGTTGTAGTGTAGATCTGCAGAGACTGTTTTTGGAGAACATAAGTTGATTATTGGTAGCTGAACTTTTCTTTATTTATTCCCTCTTTTACCTTCAAGCAGTGAAACATTCTTCTGTTGCAGTTCACAACACTCTTAAGCAACACCACAGAATTTAAGAAACTGGCTAGTTTCTTTGCATCTGAGAACACCCTAGGTAGCATCAATTAAGCTGAGCTGTTTATTATAAATTAGACTTTGCTGCTACCTGCATTAGCCAGAGTTCCCACTCACCACTACATATGCCCATTTCAGATTTATACCACAGGCTCTCTTCTGTAGTTGTTCTAAGAAATTTATCCTTGAAAATGAGGCTTTTATTTGGAATTTTCTTACTCAGTAGTTTTCCCCCTCCCCTCATGTTTACTTTGCATGGACTAAAATTTAATTCTGTCTACTCATTTCTTCAAGCATTGTTGACCAAGCTAAAATAAGCAGAGTTTGAATTTCTTAATATGCGGGCATACTGCAGCAGGTACACAAGGGCCTAATTAATTCACAATAATTGATGGACCAATTGTGTATTGCTCAGTTTTGCAAATTTAAAGTAGGCAAACATAAAAAGCAATATTGTTCATTGAATTTTGTAAAAGTAATGTAGTCAATAGGAAACCTCTTTCTGTACTGTGTTAAGTCCTTGCTGAAAAGTGATGGGAGAACACTGTGTTCCAGCCAGTTAAAGTATCTAACTGAAAATTAGTGAGATTCTGCTCTGTGTTTTATGTGACGTTGGGCAGGTGGTTTTAAAAGATGCCTAACAGTGCACTATGGATAATCAGTGGCAATCTATTGCTTAATTTGGATATTAGTAGATTACTAATTTAATTGCCATCTGTGAAATATTTCAAGTATAAAAATATAATTAGGCAGGCCAAAAAAAAAGAGTAACTAGCAAAATACACACAAACTAACAGCAAAAAATGAAGTACAGCAGAAGCAGGAAGCCTGCCAAACAGTCAGTGGGACTACTGGACGATTGAGATGCTAAAGGAGCACTCAGAGAACACGGCTGTTGCAGAGAAGTTAAGTGAATTCTTTGCAGTGGTCTTCACTGCATTGGCTCAGGTGTGGGAATCGCCCTCAGATCCTTTCTCTTTTGGGTGACGGATCTGAGGAACCGTCTCAGTTTGAGGTGTTAGTAAAGGAGGTTTTGGAACAGATTGATAAATTAAACAATAAGTCACCTGGACCAGATGGTGTTCTGAAGGAACTCAGATATGAAATTGCAGAACTACTGAGATATGTAACCTATCACTTAAATTAGACTCTGTACCAGATGACTGTAGGGTAGCTAATGTAATGCTGACTTTTTAAAAAAGGCTCCAGAGGCAATCCTGGCTATTACAAGCGAGTAAGCCTAACTTAAGCACCAGGCAAAATGGTTGAAACTATAATAAAGAACAACACTGTCACCAATATAGGTGAACACAACATGTTGGAGAAGAGCCAACAGGGCTTTTTAAAAGGGAAATCATGCCTCACCAATCTATTAGAATTCTTTGAGGGGAGTCAACAAGCATGTTGTTAAGAGTGATCCTGTTGGGATAGTGTACTTCAACCTTCAGAAAGACTTTGCTTAAGAGCATTTGGTGAGGGACTTGTCAAAGTAAGCAGTCATGTGATAAGAGGGAAGGGTCCTCTCATGGATCAATAACTAGTTAAAAGATAGGAAACAAAGGGTAGGAATATGTGTTCAATTTTCAGAATGGAAAATGGCAAATAGTGGGGGTCTCCCAAGTATCTGTATTGGGACCAGACCTATTCAACATATTTATAAATGATCTAGAAAAGGGGGTAAACAGTGATGTGGCAAAGTTTGCAGCCAATACAGTACAGTAACTCCTCACTTAACGTCGTCCCGGTTAACGTTGTTTTGTTACGTTGCTTATCTATTAGAGAACACGCTCATTTCAAGGTGCGCAATGCTCCCTTATAACATCGTTTGGCAGCCGCCTGCTTTGTCCACTGCTTGCTGGAAGAGCAGCCGGTTGGAGCTAGCTGGTGGGGGCTTGGAACCAGGGTGGGCTGGCAGCCCCCTATCAGCTCCCCTAAATTCCCTGTGCGGCAGCTGCCTAGCAGGCTATCAAGTGCTGGGCAGTTCAAGTGTCTCCCCCCACACTGCCGTGTGCTGCTCCTGCCCTCTGCCTTGGAGCCACTCCCAGGCGCCTCCTGCTTGCTGTGCAGAAGGTGGGGGAGGGGGAAGAGGGTGCTGATGTTCGGGTGTTCCTTCTCCCCCCACTCCTGTACCCCATCTCCACAGAGTGGGGGGGGGGAACGGGTCACGACAGGACTCAGGATGGAGGGAGCTTGCTGGCAGCAGTTGCTTTCTCAACTTGCTGATGTACTTTAAAAGGCAGTGTACTTAGAGTGGGGTCAGCGTACTTAAAGGGGCAATGCGCATCTCTCTCTTTCTCTCACACACATGGTGTGTGTCTCTCTTACACTCGCGCACCACCCGGCACTTTGGAAAGTGGAGGGAGTGTTGCGCTCCAGTGGGATAGCGTGGGTTTATCATCGCGTTCAGTTTCCGCAGGGAATGTTTGGAGTCACTGCCATGCATCTATTGTCTCCTCCCTGCATTTGTGCTGCCTTGTAGAGTGTGAGGCTACATTAACAACAACGTGTTAACCCTTGAGGGCTCAGCTGAGTGTTAATTCATCATTTAGCAGCAAGGCATTCCCTGGGAAATATCCCACCCTCTGACTCCACCAAGCTTCACAATCATCATTGCTGTGTACAGTATTAAATTGTTTAAAACTTATACTGTGTTTATGTGTGTGTGTGTATATATAATTTATATATATATGTCTTTTGTCTGGCAAAAAAAATTTCCCTGGAACCTAGTCTCCCCCGCGCGGCCGCCCCCCTTACATTAATTCTTATGGGGAAATTGGATTTGCTTAACATCATTTCGCTTAAAGTAGCATTTTTCAGGAACATAACTACAACGTGAAGCGAGGCGTTACTGTATTACTCAAGATAAGTCCAAAGCAGACTGCAAAGAGTTACAAAGGGATCTCACAAAACTGGTGACTGGGCAACAAAATAGCAGATGAAATTGAGTGTTGATGAGTGCAAAGTAATGCACATTGGAAAACATAATCCCAATTATACATACAAAATAATGGGGTCTAAATTAGCTGTTACCATTCAAGAAAGACCTCTTCGAGTCATCGTGGATAGTTCTGTGAAAACATCTGCTCAATGTGCAGCAGCAGTCAAGAAATCTAGCAGTGTTAAGAATCATTAGGAAAGGGATAGATAAGACAGAAACTATTATAGTGCCACAACATAAATCCATGGTATGTCCACACCTTGATTACTACATACGGTTCTGGTCATCCCATCTGAAAAAAACATATTAGAATTGGAAAAGTTGCAAAGAAAGAGCAAAAATAATTAGCATATGGAACTGCTTCCATATGAGAAGAGATTAAAAAGACTGGGACTGGTCAACATAGAAAAGCAACCACTAAGGGGGGGACATGGCAGAAGTTTATAAAATCATGAATGTTGTGGAGAAAGTGAATAGGAAAGTGTTATTTACCCCTTCATACACCAAAAGAACAAGGGGGTTACCCCCTGAAATTAACGGGCAGCAGGTTTAAAACAAACAAAAAGTAGTATTCACACAATGCACAACCTGTGAAACTTGTTACTAGGGGATGTTATGAATGCCACAAGTATAACTGGGTTCAAAAAAAGAACTAGATAAGTTAATGGAGGATAGGTCCATCAATGGCTACTAGACAAAAGGATCAGGGATGCAACCCCATGCTTTGGGTGTCCCTAAATCTCTAACTGCGAGAAGCTGGAACTGGGCAATGGGGTTGGATCACTCTATAATTGCCATGTTTTATTCATTCTCTAAAACATCTGGCACAGGCCTCTGTCAGAAGACAGGATATGGGCTAGATGGACCATTAGTCTGACCCAAGATGACCGTTCTTAGGTGACTAAAATAGACTGTAATAGCTCCATTGAAATAAATATTTGTATGTTCACTATCTTTTTTTGGTATGTATATGTTACTATAGTGAATCCTGCTGGCCACAATAGCCCCCATAAACACACCTCCAAATCTTTTTGACCATTATAGTAGGATGCAGTTTAAGAGAAGGGCAAAAATATTCAGGTAACTTTACTTGTGCACATCTGTAGCTCTAACACAAAACATTGGTCAAGTAAACTAACATTTTTAGCTAGTCCTTTTTAAATATTAGTATTTCACGTTTGGAAAAATTGCTAAAAAAGCAGCTTTCTTTCCGAGTTGCATTAGAAGGTTTATTTCAATGCAATTTACGTTGGGGGAAGGGGGATGCTGGAAATGCCTTATGCAGGTCATGGGCTGCTAAAGTGAGTCAGTATGGAGATTTAACCTATATAGAGCCTCTATAATAAAAGGTCTTTGCTGAAGTATAGACTTTTTTATATTCCAGAATTCTAAAATATTGTTTGCAGTATAATGTCAATACAATTTCCTGTTTTTCTGACAAACTAGCATTACACTATTGATTACACATTACTGATTTATACCTGCCTCTGGAGATTTCCATTACTTGCATCTGAAGAAGTGAGGTTCTTACCCACAAAAGCTTATGCTCCCAATACTTCTGTTAGTCTTAAAGGTGCCACAGGACCCTCTGTTGCTTTTTAGCATTACACTAGTGCTTGGGCAGGACCAGATGGCTTTTAAGAAAACTTTCAAACTTCTCCCAGTTTTGGGTCACAGATTGATATCTAATAGTTTGTCTCCTTCCTAAGCTTTACGTGAACTTCCTGTTGCAGTTTCTTCTTTTTCTTTGTTGAAGGGGGAAAAAGTTTTTAGTATTTTATCTAAATATAAATGGGGCTTTTTTGTGATGTACTACTTATAGTTTGGGAGATGGGGGGCTATTTAACTTGGTTTCAGAATTGCTGTATTTTATACTCTCAGGAACTCAATTATTGCTTCACAAAATGGGGAATTCTTCCCATTAGGTTAAATATAGCAAGGCTGGAAGTATAAAGAAGGAAATGAATCTTGTTTGTTGTTTTAAACCCACTTAGAATGGCTAAGATGTTTCTGATATATTGGTGAAAAAGTGACTGTCAATTCACTGCTTATTTATAATTGTTTGTATCAGATCAGCTATTGAATTCACCTTCTATGTTTGTTTGTACAGACTTAATATGGAAAAACTAATTTATTTTTTTCTTTGTAGCCTTCTCTTCAGTCTTCAAGCCCAGGTAAAAATTTTAATGTAGTATTATGTTTGAGAGGGAGGGGAACACTTCAGTAAAATGCCAGTCATTACCTTCTATTTTTTTTAATATTATTGCTATTGGAATTAACAGTGCAAAGTTGAAATTAGAGGCATTGCATATTCCCAGTTACTACAGGGTTATCACTGTTGTATGGTTCTAATTTTTAATTAGGTTTGTTAATTGAATAATTAAATCGTTTTTAAATCTTAAAAATAACGTACACCTTTGAAAGTATCTTTCCTATGCATCTTACGTTGTCTTACGTAAACTATTAGACAGTGAAGATGACCGCTTCCAATTTGATTTTTAATCATTGTTATATTTTGGCATACTTTAATTATTTGTAGTGATTGTAATTCGTTCTAGTTATTATATTTTATATTTGTCATTTAAGACACAAATAGGAATATGTATACTAACTGTATTTTTCATTTCCATACATCACAAAACCATCACACAATTTGACATAATTGGCAGCCTTTGATTAGTAGATGACCAGTACGGAAAGTGCAGAAATTTATGTGGATCAAGATTAAGGTCAATTTACAGAGCATTGTCGTTTGCATAGCAGCTACTTGTATGTATTATGTCTATAACTTGACTAGTACATAATACAAGACTAGTGACCGTTATATTTGTCCCATGTTTTCCATGCATGAAATTCACTCACATTAGCAGGAAAACCAAAGGCTTTTTTTCACTGATCCTGCAGTACACTCTGTGGACTGTAATCAATAGGAGCATATTTGCTTCTATGGATTACTGAAAAAAAAAAAAAGGAATTTCCATCACATCTCTTTTAAAAACTGGTTGATGTCTGATCTGATATGATTAACTCATTTCTGCTGGGCTTTTTAGTGTGCAGTGTTGTAATAAAGACTGAGTGCTTGCTTTTTCACACCTTGCTACTACAGTAACCAGTGTTAATTATATAACACTTTGTCCAAGATGATTGTCCTTGTCAAGATTAACATCCTAGTAGTTTAAATGCAAGCCTTCCAACATTAGCAGCTTCACTTTTTTGTTGGACTACCTTGTCTTGAACAGTTATACCATTTAACTATGCTTTAGCAATAAAAGCAGTACAAACCGCTAGTGTAGATGCAGTTATATCAGTATAAGGCCTTTTTTACTTCTATAACTATATCCACGCTAGGGGCTGTACTGGTATAGTTATTTCAGCAAAAAAATCACACCTACATATACTGGTGTTCCGTGAGAAACTGGAATTTCTTTTAGAATTCGTGTCAGCGGATATTTTTGCTACTTTAGGTAATAAATATGCTGCTTTTAGTTATGAAATTATCTGTTCAGCAAATAGATGTTTTCTGCAAATTATGGGGAGATCATTTCAAATGAAAGCCAGACTCTGCTCTGCTGCAAGTCCTACAAAAGATCAGGTTTGGGCATTGGAAGCTACTGCATCAACAAAAGCAATCAAATCTTTAATTTTTAAGATTTTACAGAGCATCATTGTTCAGTAGTGTTCTTTCATGTAGTGAAAATACCAAACAAAATAATTCAGTACATTATGTAATTGTATAGCAGCATGCATGACTACCTAATAGTGTCAGGTACTATAAAAAGTTGGAAATGTTTATTAAAATAAGTGATTTTTCCATTCCTTTAACATGCAAATTCATGTTTTAAACAGTTTTTTTTTCTTGGAGATCTCTTAATGTCTTTCTGTGATGTAAATTGTCACCGTCAGTGACTTCATAACCTGAAGACATTTACTAAGCTTCCCATTGCAAAGTAGATGCTAAATTTCACTGTTAATATCCCTGGACTACAACATATTTGAAAACTTAAATATTGCTAAAACTCATTTAATGATAGTTGATGCACTTGATATTTTAAAATGGATTTATAAACATTAATGCTCATAACACCACTGTGAGCTACATATTATCACTTTTTACAGATTTGGAAACTGAAACACAGATGAAGTTACTTGCCCAAGGCAAGTAGTTAGAAGTGCTGGGATTATAAATCAATAGTTCGTGGGTTTCAGCATTGTGCTCAGTCTGTTAGCAATCTGCCTTTCATTTATTTTTTCACTTATTACTGCTAATTGTTACTATATCTAGACTTTTTTACAAAGAATCATGCGAAAGGGGGAAAAAACAAAAAAAGGTAGAAAATTGCCTGAATGCCAAGGTCTTGACCAAGTGTGCAAAGTCTTAAAACTTCCTTCTAATCTATAATTATGAATAACAATACTCCATTCATGTCCTTTCAGTTTTAAGAATGGTACCTTCCAAGAAGCCAAGAAAATTCCCTTCATGTACATCATGGTCAATATTTGTAGTAATTTACCCAGTGTAGAACTCTGGTGCAGGCTGTTGAATATCTCAGCTTTTGAAGACACCAACCCCTAAATTATCAGTTGTATAGAGATTAAGCTGAGGGCTGTGTGTAGCAGCAGTTGGTGTCATGCAACTGTGCAGTACTTTGAAAACGGAAGTCAAACCCTCACCTTTGATTATTTCTGTAGCTTTTGACCATCTAAACAGAGTATGAACCTCTCCTTTGAATAAATAGGACAGTTGAATTCTTTAAAACTTCAGACTTTGCAAACATCTTTCGTGTCTAGATTTTATTTTAGTTTGGTTATTGTTGAAATTTTTATTCATACCAAGTAGGGCTGTCGATTAATCGCAGTTAACTCACGCAATTAACTCAAAAATTAATCGCGATTTAAAAAAATTAATTGCGATTAATCGCAGTTTTAATTGCACTGTTAAATAATAGAATACCAATTTAAATTTAAATATTTGGATGTTTTTCTACATTTCCAAACATATTGATTTCAATTACAACACAGAATACAAAGTGTATAGTGCTCACTTTATATTATTTTTTATTATAAATATTTGCACTGTAAAAATGATAAAATAAATAGTATTCAGTTCACCTCATACAAGTACTGTAGTGCAATTGAAAATGTAGAAAAATCCCAAAATATTTAAATAAATGGTATTCTATTATTGTTTAGCAGTGCAATTAATCGCGATTAATTTTTGTAATCGCTTGACAGCCCTAAAACCAAGCTAACTCCTTAAACCCATGATGTGATTGATCAAATTCTTTTCAAATTTTTTATACTAGGAGGTTCAGCAACATCTGATGACCATGAATTTGACCCGTCGGCTGATATGCTGGTTCATGATTTTGATGATGAACGGACATTAGAAGAGGAGGAAATGATGGAAGGAGAAACAAACTTCAGTTCTGAAATAGAGGATCTTACAAGGGTAAATGGCACTTATGGGTTATAAAACAAAAATATCATTTATGCAAGATGGTTACATTTTGTTGGATTTTGATCACAAATACATTGGTGAACAAATAAATCCTAGGAATGGTGACCTGTTGAGGTACTTCGCAATTAAAAAATCTGTAGCAAAGAAGCTGATGTCTATATAATAGACTGCAATGCTTGTTGAGGTATAGTTTTTTTGTTTATACCTATTGGTGTAGATGTCCTATTTTAGACCTATCATAAACGAAGTGCTCTAGCTAAATGTTTGTTTTACATAAATTGATTACTACATGTTAGTTTCAAATTTCTGTAAATAAACTCCTTCGTTCCATAACTTTTTTTAATTTTACATTTTAAATTCTTTGTACAAACATTCATCCTCATACCACTCCTGTGATGAAATAAGTAGTATTCACCCCATTCTGTAGGTGGGGAAACTGAGACAGGGATTAAGCAATTTGCCCAAGGCCACATCATGAGTTGTCAGCAGAGCTGAGATTAGAACACCAATTAATGATGACTATGCATACATCTTAAAATGTGTACTGAAAATAATTGCATTCTAAGATTTATTTATTTTTATCTTGGGCTCTTGCTGTCATTTAAATACTGCTTTAAGTGGGCTCTTGGGGGATATGAACTTGGCAGAATTTTGACTTCAGTTGCAACTGGTTATTCAGTCAGGAACAATACTTTGTGGTTAAGGATGTTCATAATGAATTCTAAACTAGTTTAAATGTAGTCTGTGATTTCATTGGTTGAAAGGCTTTCAGCACATGTAATTATCTTCAAATTTATATCTAAAGTACAATTTTCTTCAACTACAGTAAATCACTACCAGTTCAACTTTAAAAAGCTATTTAGCATGTTTAATCTTTAGTAACAATAATGAATGGTCACTTACATTTGTAATTGCAGGTTTGATATTAAAGATGAAAATGAAGTTAAGTAAATCAGTTTATTACAAATTTGGAGACACTTTGTCTAGAAAGGGTGAATTCTGGGAAATAAGATTCCTCAAGTATGTAGAGAGAGCTTTCAATACAATTGCTTTCCTTCCTTATATTTTATATAACTTTTTCAAGGGTCAGCTTGGTGGTATAGTTGTGTACTACCTTGTGATGCCATGGCAATGATCAAAGGTCAGGACCAGAGTTTGTTCCTTGGCAGGAGTTGGAAACTATGGTGGGTCTCCATGTTTTGGCTCTCTGCTGAGCAAGACAATGAGCAGTGTTGCTGTTTAGATCTAGGAGGGAGCATGTGCTACCCCTCTGTAGAGGAAGGGTGTTTATAAATTGGCCCTGTATTCCACTGTACAGTTATCAGCCTGTTGTGAATGGATCCTTGGATCCAAGCCAACTAGGTCTGGGCAGAATTTAGTCACTGGTTCTAGCTCTGGAACACTCTTCCCGGGCTCAGATCTCTTGTCTGACACCCTTCCTTGAGATATTGAATGCCACCATCCAGCTCCTGTATATCCTGAAACCAGTGTTAGACCTCCCAAGTCACATGCTCCATGAGTTCCACCTAGGTTGTGGGCACTCCGGGCTTACTAGTTTAACCCCTTCAGAGACCATGTAGTAGGAAAGAAGGGAACACAAGTTTAGCAAAGGAATTGCTTAACCATAGTGACTTTACTTTTAAAGCATTCAAGAGTTATAGATCTTTGAAAATAACAAAGTCCAGAGACATACCATCCCCTAGTCTTGAGTTCACCCCTATTTATGAGTCCATGGTTTGTCAGCATTTCAGGCTGGGCAGTCTCTCTTGAAGTTCACATGTGGTGGTGATTGGCCCCCTATGGAGAGTATACCCTCCGTGGCCTTAAATAGGGCCTCAGACTCTGTGCCATGTGCTCACAATAAGAAGCTCCAGATCTAACTGTCATGTTTCTGTTCTCCTGCCCACTCTACCTTTGTAGGCCGCTGTGTAGGAAAAAAACATTGTTTCATGGGGATGGGCCAGTAGCTGAGAAATGAAGTGATGGCCCTAGATTGCAGTCTTGATGGATCTCAGTTATAGTCCCTTCAAGGTGCCATACATCTTTCCTGGGCAGGGTAGCTCTCTGGGATACAATAACTGCCCTGGGGAAAGTTCAGACTTGTGCAGTTACAGTGCTTATATTTCTACAAATAGAACAACATAGAGATCATAATTTGATACCCACCTTGTCACAAATGGTTGCTAGAACCCGAAGCTTTTTGGAGTGTAATGTGGTAAGGCAGGCTCAGAGAATCCGCCTAAGTAAAGAGAGATAAAGTGGGTGAGGTAATATCTTTCACTGGACTACTATTGGTGAGAGAGACAAGCTTTCAAGCTATTCTTTCTTCTTTTGAAGAACTCTGTATATGTAAAAAATTTGCCACCTTACTCAACCAATCTGCTGCTTGTGTCCTGTCTACTGGCTTCATGATAAAATATATTTTTACTTTTTTGCTTTTTGGGAGCACTGTAATGCTAAGGGATTGTCAGCTGGATTCCTTGCTTCTTTGGGTACGTCCAGACTACCCGCTGTATCAGCGGGTAGTGATCGATTTATCGGGGATCGATATATCGTGTCTCGTTAAGACGCGATATATCGATTCCCCGAACGCGCTCCCCGTCGACTCCGGAATTCCACCGGAGTGAGCGGCGGTAGCGGAGTCAATGGGGGAGCCGTGGTCGTCAATCCCGCGCCGTGAGGACCCAAGGTAAATCAATCTAAGATACTTCGACTTCAGCTACGCTATTCACGTAGCTGAAGTTGCGTATCTTAGATCGATATCTCCCTCTCCCCCCGTGTAGAAGTTCGAACTTCCAATTACAGGGCAAACCAGATGCACTTGTGCATCACCATTTAAGGCAGTGAGGTTATATAGGTGTTAGAGAGTATAATTTGGCCAGCACTTCTTACTAATGGTTCAGGAGAATGAAAGATCCAATGTTGAATTTGCAGGGCTGACAGTTAATGTTTTGTATTAAACTGAACACAACTGTTGATTAAAAAAAATTAGGAGCCATATGTAGTCATCTTTCAGAGTAGAACCTCTTTTAAATATAAAGACCTAAAAATGGACAAATATTTTAAAGGATTACTTTTAACTGTGCACATTTGTAGACAATTTTTAGTAGTTTTATTTTAAAAAGTAGTGCAACAATGTGCTCAATAGTATTTACCTCTTGCCCGTGATGAAGAGCTGAGTGGTATCTGTGTGAACAGTGACCTGCTAGTCAGTATTATGCATAATTTGGGAATATGTATGCAAAATCAGGTTTAAATTCCTACACTGCTAGAAGTTCGAAGTCCTGCCATATGTCATTCAATAAGTAATTTTCCCCAGATTTATAAGGCTTCCAATTTTTTCCCAATGACCACATTTTCATGTTAGCTGAGATAGTCTTAACACATGCATTCCTCACATATTTGCCCATGCTAGGTTACGTGTAAAATACATATCTTAAAAATGTGGAGAAGGTCTGTGTAATGTGAAATGTCTTTGTGGAAGTCAAAACTTTGCTTGGTGGATGTTATTCAGGAAGGTGAAATGCCAATTAATGAACTACTTAGCCTTTATGGCTATGATGGTACAGTCCCACTCCCAGAAGACGAAGATGACGACGATGAGGAGGAAGAGGAGGAAGAGGAAGGAGAAGATGATGAAGATGTTGATAATGATGACAACAGTGGATGTAGTGGAGAAAACAAAGTAAGTGACTGTATTAATTGGAAAAAATTTCCCATTCAGTTGTCTAGTACTATGTCCTGAAATTCTGAACTAGTTTGCATGCTCCTTCTAGTTTAGTCACTAATAGTTCATAAAAGCCCTACATGGACATACAAGATGCCAAACCACAGCAGAACATAAAAACAGCCATCCTGGGTCAGACCAGTGGTCCATCTACCCCAGTATCCTGTCTTCTGACAGTGGCCGATTCCAGGTGCTTCAGAAGGAATGAACGGAACAGGCAGTCATTGAGTGATCCATCCCCTGTCATCCACTCCCAGCTTCTGGCAGTCAGAGGCTAGGGACACCCAGAGCATGGAGTTGCATCCCTGACCATCTTGGCTAATAGCCATTGATGGACCTATCCTCCATGAACTTATCTAGTTCTTTTCTGAACTCCATTATAGTTTTGACCTTCACAACATCCCTTGACAATGAGTTTCGCAGGTTGACTGTGCATTGTGTGAAGAAGTACTTCCTTTTGTGTGTGTTAAGCCTACTGCCTATTAATTTCATTGGGTGATCTCCAGTTCTTGTGTTCTGTGAATGATTAAATAACATTTTCTCCACACTAGTCA
Organism: Terrapene triunguis; assembly: GCF_002925995.2. Classification (NCBI taxonomy): domain Eukaryota; kingdom Metazoa; phylum Chordata; order Testudines; family Emydidae; genus Terrapene; species Terrapene triunguis. The sequence continues at coordinate 37,029,795 of NW_020664562.1, read as the reverse complement.
CAATTTTATAGACCTTTATTATATCCCCTCTAGTCATCTCTTTTCCAAGTTGAAAAGTCCCAGTCTTTTTTATCTTTTCTCCTACTGAAGCTGTTCCATGCCTTAATCATTTTTGTTGCCCTTCTCTGTACCTATTTCAATTCTAATGTGGTTTTTTTTTTTTTTTTTTTTGAGATGGGGTGACCAGAACTGCATATAGTATTCAGAGTATGGGCATAGCATGAATTTATATAGTGGCATTTTGATATTTTCTGTTTTATTATCTGCTCCTTTCCTCATGGTTCCTAATGTTCTGTTAGCTTTTTTGACAGCCGCTGCACATTGAGCAGATGTTTTCAGAGAGCTATCAACAATGAGTCCAAGATTGTTGAGTGCTGACAGCTAATTTTTAGACCCCGTGATTTTGTATGTATCGTTCAGATTGTTTTCCAGTTTGCATTATTTTGCATTTATCAACATTTTGAATTTATCTGACATTTTGTTGCCTAGTTCACCCAGTTTTGTGAGATCCCTTTGTAACTCTTCGCAGTCTGTTTTCAACTTAACTATCTTGAGTAATTTTGTATTGTCTGCAAATTTTGCCACCTCACTGTTTACCCCTTTTTCTGGATCATTTATAAATATGTGGAGAATCATTGGTCCCAGGACAGATCCCACTATTTACCTCTCTCCATTCTGACAATTGACCATTTATTCCTACCCTTTTTTTTTTCTATCTTCTAACCAGTTACTGATCCATGAGAGGACTTTCCCACTTATTCTAAGCACTTACTTTGCTTAAGAGCATTTGGTGAGGGACCATGTCAAAGGCTTTCTGAAGGTCCAAGTACATTATATCACCCTTATCCATATGTCTGTTAACCAATTCTGGTAGATTGGTGAGGCATGATTTCCCTTTACGAAAGCCATGTTGACTCTTCCCCAACAAATCATGTTCATCTAGGTGTCTGATAATTCTGTTTTTTACTATAGTTTTAACCAATTTGCCTGGTATTGAAGTTCGGCTTAGCAGCCTGAAATTGCCAGGATTGCCTCAGGAGCCTTTTTTTAAAAACAGGTGTTGCATTAACTATCCTCCAGTCATCTGGTACAGAAGCTGAAACAGAAATAGTTTGCACTATGTTGGGAGGCAAATCTATTATGAATACTTGCATGAATACTGCACTCTTAAACACTGCAGAATTGATTCCAAAAGGTCTCCAAATAGAAGTGTGGAAGAAGCAACAAATGGTACAGCCAATGGATCTTTGCGTAAGAGGTCCACATGGCCCAAACCTGAGTTGATTTTATCAGAGGACTGAATTAGGTGTTACTCCCCTCATCCCTCTTGCTTTATATCCAGTTGTAGTTGGTTAAGGATCAACTGCTAATGAGCTTTGGCCCTTTTACACATGTTGAACCATAACTGTTGTCTGCCAAGTTTCTTGCCGCTTCATTTAATACCTAGTCACTGTCAGATCCAGAATAAACTTGTCTAGATGGACCAGCAGTCTGACCCAGTCCAGCAATTTCTATTCTCCTATGAAAGGCACTTTTACTTGAACTTTGCTCACTTGTTCAGGAATGAGCTCTAAACATCTTCTCAATCTCATAAACCCTTGGTGTATTTCATCTTTATAGCATCAATTCTGGATGCTATAGAGACAAATTATAAATTGCATATACTGTAGCGTTATATACAACAGGATCATAGTCTGCTTTAAAGCATAGTGTCTGACTCTTCTGAAAACAATGTATTTTATATACTTGAGCCTATCATTATGGATGTGATAATTCAGTAGTTATTTTATTGATGAGGTGTGGCACTGAAATAAAAAGTCATCCCATGATGGTGGCAGATTTCCTGAATTTCTGAAATTCAGGCAATTTTAAATCACTTTTGACTGACATATTAAAGACTGACAGTGATTGTTCCTGTATAATAAATAGTTAAAAATAAATGATCAAATATTTTGTGAGAATATATCATTATAATCATGGCCTCTTTAAAATGCAGTCCTATGAACTCTTAAGATAAACAAGCATCTTTTTAGAAGGCAGTTTTCTGCTTGCAGTTCTCCAGACCCTGCCTTTAACTATAGTTCTAATTATTCTGTGTTTGATTTCTTCTATACTGTCATGACATAATTATAACTTGGCCATTGTTGGTGGCCTTTTAAAGCATATAATCTTACAGTATTACAGTTGTAATATAAAATCCTTTGTACGGTTAATACCAAAAGGATCAAGGGAGGTTAGGAAACTTAGTATGGATTGAAAAAAGAAAATATTGTCCTTAATATAAATGTACTGTTTATTATAGCACTCACAACTGAGGATCTATCTCACCCATTTTATAGATATGGAAACTAAAGCATAGACAGGTTAAGTGACCTGCACAAGGTTGCATGATAGGTGTAAGGGTAATGAGATATAAATTATGGCCAGGATCACCTGTGCCTTTGAGGTTATTTAGCATTGTTGCTGTTTTGAGAAAGAAACCAATTTGGTATGATTTATGGATTCTATTAAGATCATGTGAAAGCAAATATAATTTAAATCAACATATCACTGTCTAAATTAATATAATTTTCCGAAACAAACAGGATGGAACAATACAATGATTAAATCTAAGGCTACGGTTGAGGTTGAATTGATTAATCAAGATATTAATAACATGAAATGGGATCTACAGTTGATCAGATGATCAAATCAACACAGTCAGTCATATCAGGAGTTCAATGAAATACATGATGAATCTTTGGTCTACTTTTGATTGCTTTTGGTCTAATTTCAGCTCTTAGGTTTAGTATGTGGATGAGGTGTTGGTGTCCTGTGATAAACAACAGGTCAAACTAGTCGATCTGGTGGTCCCTTCTGGCCATAAACTCTGACTCTAACCTTACACATAGTAACCCCGTACAGTCAAGGAGGCATAGTTTTTCTCAGCTTTTGAACTATTATTACACTCCTTCAAAGCACCATTAATTGAATGATGTACTCTATTTGCTCCCCTTCTGGCTAGCTTATCTACTTTAATACAGTGGTGATCAGCAACTCATGATTCCCCTAGCGGGTAGAGTAATTTAATGCTGATACCTTTAAGAATGAAGGGTTACACTCTGTGATCTGTCACCTGCTTAGAATTTGAGTTGGTATCTAATTGTGTTCTTTTTAATATAGATTTACATAGTGCTACTACTTAAACATCTACATGTTCACATATATTCACACGTTAGAAAGGTTAGCCCCCTTACCACAGCAAGAAATTAGTTACTACACAAACCACCAGTTCTCTAATTAAAAGGTTGCCTTTACTTTCGTCCAGACCTAAGGACACAAGCTAAGGACACAGCTGTTTTTTGAGATCCTGTAATGTAAATCCCATTTAAGATAAAGGAAATTAAAGTTTATACATGCTAGGCCACTCTACAGTAGGCCCGCTTGCCTTACTTGGGTGTTTGGCTGAGCAAAGAATAGAGCTCTTTAACACAAACTCTTACATGTTTGGTCTCTGTTCAACATACGAGTGAAATCCTAGCAGCAATTTTTAGTTAAAAGATTAAAATATGTTGGAAAATTCTAACTATACTTCTAAAAATAGGGCTATAGCAAAAATGGCCGAAACATGGCATTTGCTTACTTCTTAAGGAGCATTAGTGCCTTACGTCAACCTCAATTTTTTGTTAAAATCTATCAAAGTTCTGACCATTTGAAAATTGCATGCTGAATAGAGTCCCAACTCCACAAGCTCATGTGTGGCTGGACCTTCTGTACCCTTGTCAGTATTCCATTGACACTTCCATGCCTTGTATCAATGCGGCTCTTGCCCACACGTATCAGTTTACAGGCTTGGAGCCTTTGGATGGAATGCACTGAGTACACGAGCAGCTCTTTAAAGCATGAAAGTTTGTTCTTGTGATTTAAAAGCTCCCCGGTAAAAATTGCAAAGTCTGTGCAAGTTGAATAACTCTGAGAGAAGAAATTTTTAAGGTATGGATATTGTACTTAAGGAAACAAACAAAGCCGTAGAAAACAAATTTTGGGGCGGAGGAGGTGTACTTAATGCAACGTAGACGGTGAAAATTTAAAAGGAATGACATTAATTAAAAAATGAAAAGTTCCTATGGAACCATTGATTTGGCTGTATTGCATTTGGACTGTTTTTGATTTCCTGTTTACTTATGAAACTTGCAGTTTATATTCTGCTTTGTCATTAAAAGCATACAGGATGTGCACAATGTGTCTGAGATGTTGCAACAAATAAGTTTGAGCAAGTTGCATTAGTGATCTTCACCAAATGCATAAATCAATCCACTAACTCATTTTTTTAACCCTTCTCATGTAACTTTCTTTAATTCTAATATCTCCCACTATGGTGGTTTCATTTCTGTACAGCATCTGTTCTTTTAATATTTGATCTTTCTACCATTTTTACTTAACTCAGTGATGTTAGAATTGGAGTATGCTGATATATTCTTCTTGTGGGGTGAAATCTAATTATTGAAGGTTTTTAAGATAACCTCACACCTTGAAGAGTAACTTTTTTTTGGCTACATCTACACTACAAGGTAGGGGTGTGATCCCAGCTCACATATACATACTTAGCGCAAGTATAAATAGCAGTATATCTGCAGTAGCATGGGCAACAGCACATCTTAGCTGTGCCAAGTACGCAGGGCCGGCACCAGCTTAACAAGCAGGTGCTTGGGGCGGCACCTGCGGCAATTTGGGGGCGGCAGGTCCCTTGCTCCCTCTGGGAGCAAAAGACCTGCTGCTGAACTGCCGCCGTCAAATTTTTTTTTTTTTTTTTTGCTTGGGGCGGCAGAAATGCTGGAGCCGGCCCTGCAAGTACGTGCCCACATTGGGTTCAAGCAGGTTTATACTTGGCATGGCTGATCCATGCTGCCGCTGTCTGTGCTGCTGTGGCTATGCTACTATTTTTCACTCATGCCAACTCTCTGTAGGTGTATGCGAGCTGGGAATCTCATCCCTAGCTTGTAATGTAGATGTAGCCTTCCACGGGTTTAGAAATGATTATCCAGCGTTTCCTAATCCTGATATTAAAAGAACAGGAGTACTTGTGGCACCTTAGAGACTAACAAAT
>NW_020664562.1:36953733-37024309 GCF_002925995.2 Terrapene triunguis | reverse complement strand
ACTTTAAGAGCAAGAGAGCTGTAAAGAACTCTATGCCTTTATAATTTCCAATTTTTTAACTTATTGTGTATAACTTACTCCATCAAACATAAAAAAACCTCACTACTTAATAGTAAAGGGAATTTGTACCATTCAGTGTTTGTCTGTAGGTTCACTGACACACTGAGTGCCCAGTATGAGAATTTTGTGAAAAGCTAGTGCTTCACACAAATAAGATTGTGAAATTGACTTATCCCTTGGTTCTGAGATCCACAAGCTGCATATCCTTACAAACAGTTTAACAAAAAATTAGGACTGTACACCCGGAATTGCTCCTAGCAAAACATAGAATCACTCAGTAATGGAAATCCAACATATCCCCATCCCTGCTCAAAGCCTGTTTAGGTATACGATAGTTCACGTAAGTGTGACAGTACTTATTGTTGCTCATGGTATAAAACTTTAACCCTAAATTTCCATGCTGGAAAAACTAAATACAGTGGTTAATTCTGGTTAGCTCATCTAAGACTTAATGTTAAACCTGACCTTAAAATATTTTTTCAAAATCTATATCAATGCTGTGTAATGCATCTAAACAATCTTTGTGGCTGTCCACAGCCAGTACCTGTCATTCATAACACTACAACCTATACTTTATTATGTGTACAACATCCTCTTTTGTTTGACATTTCTGGAAATATAAATAAAATGTTATCAAAAAAGAGAGCGATGATTATCTCTAATGCAGAAGGTGTAAATGGTCTCCTGTTTGCTTTATTGTATTTAAGGAGGAGACCATAAAGGATTCATCAGGTCAGGAGGATGAGACACAATCCTCCAATGATGACCCAGCACCATCTGTTGCTTCTCAAGATCCACAGGAGATAATTCACCCACGTCGATGTAAATATTTTGATGCAAGTATGTGCTGTTTAGTACTATGCACCATCATCTAAATTGTCATAACTTTATTAAGATCTAGAATTAATGAAATATTGAGTTACTAAAAAATCTAAGTCTTAGAGCTTAAGTGTTTGTCAGATTTTTCTTCTCCCACTGCTGTTCTTTATTATCAATTCACTTAAACATAGTTTTTTGTTGTCCACTCTCCTTAGCATATGATAAAGCCTCTCTTTTTTACAAGTCATGGACTTTGTATATTTGTTTTATTAAAGGAAAAGTGTAGGATTAAATCTGGTGCACAATTTAAAAAGAAAAGCAAAACCTAAGGCCAATGGAAATGCTTTCAATAACTTCTTAACATTTCAGTGGAAATGTAGTCCCCAGTCCTACAAACAGGTCCACCTGGGCATGCCTCTACACCTCCGCAAAGCTCCCTTGCCATCCCCTTGGAGCCCCAGTGACGTCTTCCCATGTGGACCAGCTTGAAAGATCAGTGCAAATATTCCCTGCAGTGTTTGTAACCTTGTATTGCTCAACTGTAGCATTTCCCCAGCTGTGGTCTGTGGAGCACTGCTGATGGTCCAAGAAGAGTTGGCTGGCTGCAGGGTGCTGGCTCACCACCTTATTTTCAATTGCTAATTCACCCTAAAAAGACCATAAAATATTTTGTTTTCTTATATAAATATTCCAAGTAAGCAATTGCTGTAGTTGCTACATGGAGACTAAATTATAAATGGGAGAGGTGCTGGTCCACAAGACCGTATCCATTAAGTTGTGGTCTACTCCATGAAAAACTTTTTGAGAACCCTTGTCTTAGTGAGTGAGAACTAGAAAATGAAATTGACAAGAAACAAAAGCAAAACTGCTTATTTTTTTGGTCTAATCTCAGTAATGGAAAAATGAATAAAAATCTAAAATAGATTTAAAAAATTATTTCAGGTTTTAATAAACTGTGGTGGGGACAGCAATACAGAGAAGGAAATTTGCTTTTAAAATATTTATCTTGACGACGTCATTTTCAGAGCTACCATTTCCCTGCTCCATACTTCCACTCTTCGTTCATGTGTCTGTTTCTTAGATGTGCTTAAAATTCACTCTTGCAGCCACTTAGAACTGCTGATCTAGAGTTATGTAACCCTCCCCTTACCCTCACTGCTGTTGTAATACCACTTATCTGGGTCTCAAACCTGCATTCTCCTAATGAATAGCATCTGGTATTACCAGCCAAGTCATTTGGACAACCAAATATTTCACTGTGTGGGGTAGCCATTTATGCCAGAGGAAGGTAAAATGCATCATTCCCGGTACACCTCTACCCCGATAGAACGCGACCCGATTATAACACACATTCGGATATAACGTGGTAAAGCAGCGGGGAGCCCCAGGCCCTTTAAAGCGCCACCCGAGCCCCACTGCTTTACCACGTTATATCCGAATTCGTGTGGAGCCCGAAAGATCAGTGCAAATATTCCCTGCAGTGTTTGTAACCTTGTATTGCTCAACTGTAGCATTTCCCCAGCTGTGGTCTGTGGAGCACTGCTGATGGTCCAAGAAGAGTTGGCTGGCTGCAGCGTGCTGGCTCACCACCTTATTTAAATCATTTTAAATAATTTAAATCATTGCCTTTAAATCATTGCCCGGCTGCCGGAGCCCCGGGGCTCCGGCACGGGCTCGGGTGGTGATTTTAAAGGGCCAGAGGCTCTGGCCACTGCGGGGAGCCCCGGCCCCTTTAAATCTCTGCCCGAGCCCCGCTGCTAGAGCTCCGGCGGTGATTTAAAGGGCCCGGGGCTCCCCACAGCAGCTGGAGCACTGGGCCCTTTAAATCACCGCCCGAGCCTGGCTGCCGGAGCCCCAGTGGGGATTTAAAGGGCCAGAGGCTCCAGCCGCTGTGCGGAGCACCGGGCCCTTTAAACCACCGCCAGGGAAGCCGGTCCAGTCTGGCACGACGTACCGGCCCAACCCCGATATAACACGGTCTCACCTATAAGGCGGTGAGATTTTTTTGGCTCCTGAGGACCACGTTATATCGGGGTAGAGGTGTATTTGGAGTCTTAGACCTATATGTTTACAACAAACATTATCACCTTATAGTTAAAGGTTTTTTATAGCTCATATACCCAGTGCTTTAAAATAAAGGAAATTAACATTTAAAATTCTTCACATCTGCATCACTAGTTATGTCATTAGAAATGTCATTTTCAAATTTATTATTTGGATTGCGGCAGCACCTAAGAGCCCGTCATGAACCAGGACTTGTGCTAGGCACACAATAAACACAGCAGAAAGACAGCCCTTGCCCCAAAGAGCTTACAATCTAAGTAACATTCTGCTTTTAATGTTTATCTAACACAGATGTCCTAGGTTAGCTTTTGGTTCCTCTGCCAATGTTTAACAGAATGCTGATTTACATTTAATAAAAGGGTCTGTCTTTCTACTACCTGATCCTCACATGCTGACATTAATGTGGCTACTTTCAACACCATGCAAATGATAGTCCCTAATACAGACTGTTATCCAACATTCCTTAGAGAGACACATCCTGACTTAAGGACCCCTAAATGTTAAATTCACTATAGCAAATGCAAGTACCGAATGTCACAGGTATTAAGGAATATGCTTTCTCAGTGCACTACTCGTGGCTAGCTGAGCTGAGTGCGCTGTGAAGTCCAGCACTTCTAAATGTCATTGTGCCTGAGTATGTGACAGCTAGATTTGGAGTGACCCACATGTTGTGCTCTAGTGTACAAACAGTTCAACAGAGGCTGGCAGTAGTGGCAGTGTTGCTGTAAGGATGAGAAAAGCCAGTGATGGATACAGGATCTGAAATGAAATGAGGGTGACTAGCCTAGCAGCCTGCCAGTTATGTTGAAAGTAAGGAGAACCTGTGTTTCAGTGTAATCATTGAAGACACTGGCATGCCTGCAGAAAACTGTACCTGATCAATTGGAATGTTGTCTGCCTATACAGGTAGAGTTGGATGAAGGGGAATTAAGTTTTATGGTGAGGCCCAAAAATAGATACTGTTCACTTATTTTCATATTAAAAACTTACAACCTTCTTCCTGTTCGCTGTCTTTCCAATTAACAGGATATTTAACCACTCTGGGTAAGCACATTAGCTGTTTTTTTTTTCTTCTAAGGCACAATGGGATGCCTTTCAACTGGAAGACAGACCAAGTTGTGGTGGTCTCCTGTTTTGCTCCTCACTGAGATCCCAGCCGTATGTTCATTCACAGAAAGGTGGTTGTGATGTCACAGCTCAAGATCCAAATAGCCAGCCGCAATGGCTTTGAGCAATCTGTCTCAAGACATACTTTACTGGCATATAATGTTGGCCTGAACAGGCTTTATGGTAGTACTTCCCATGTAAATAATGTCTGAAAAATTTCTTTAGACAGTGAAATAGAAGAAGAATCTGAGGAAGATGAAGATTATATTCCTTCAGAAGACTGGAAAAAGGTAAACATTTGAGGACTTGCTGTTAAGGATATATCTTTATTAAATGTGTTATTAAATATAGTGTACTGTTGAGTATTCCAGGCATAAGTGGGCATTGTATCCTATCAGCAGAAGGAGACAGGAAATAAGAGTTCACTGGAATTAATTCCTGTAAACAGGCTCCTTTTTGCTAATTTTCAGTTTATCCAGAAAGTGGAAAAGATTGTCTGACTTAACTAAAACCACCAGGTTGTCATCGTTAGCTTGTTTTCAATAAATAATTTCATAATACTTTTGCAGGCAAAATACAAATACTGCCAAGTTAAGCCTTTTAAACTTTGCTTTCTCTTCACTGTCTATTTTCTGAAGTTCGTGGTTATTTCCACTCCCTTAAGGGACAAGGACTGCTTTGCATAGGCGTAGCCTCCGTTTTTTAGATTTCCCCCATTCTGACTTCCTTGCCTGGAATCCAGAGCCTCTGCTTAGGGGTTTCCCTCAAAACCCTCTCTGAGTTACAGGACTAGCTGCATCTCTGAATGCATCCCTTCAGGTGTCAGGCCTTTTGCCTTTACTTTTCCGGGGTGAAATCACACAATTTCCCCCTCTCCTAGGCCAGGACTTGGGCTATAGTACCTTATGTATCAGCTGTGCTTAGCCCAGTATGTCTGACTGGGTTTGACACCTGCAGTTCTTTTGCAGTTTGGTTCCTTTTTACCAGTGATCAGTCTTCTCAAACCCAAGTGTTTAATCTTAGCAGTAGGAATAAAGCATAACACGAGAGGAAGGATTTTAAAAGTCTACATGCATGTTTCTTACTTAAAGATCTGCCATCGGTGATGGTGACCCAGGGAGGCCTACCTCTTCAGATGTCCCGTTGGGGGTAGAGAGGGGTGTCAGTCCAAACAGCTTCTTGGCAACAACTTCCCTGATCTCTGGACACAGTATTGTAGTCTCTTTGATCTGCTGGCCCCTAGCTGTGTCTCTGTAACTTTGACTGTAACCTGGAGGTAGGATCTTCAGTTATAGCTCAGGCCTTGTGTTTTAACCATGCTGAAATGTTTACTGAGAAGTAGTGTATCTTGAGCTATTGTTTCACTTCCTGCTTGTATTTTCCAGCAGCCTGCTATTAAACTAAACCAACATATTCATACTGTGAAATCCCGATAACCGTGTCACATATAGTATTCATACATTATCACAGAGCAGCTCTATATCCATCAGTCTCCATCTGACCGATCAGGAGAATGTAACTTCATTTAGTGAAATAAATTCTGTGATTTAAGTGAGAAATCACACTGAAGTAATTGCTATCTTTGTTCTAATTATCATTGCAGATGGGGTGCTTTAATACAACTCAAGCATTATATGAAGTACATGTAATTGTTTTTAATCTCAATAAGTAGATGTAAAAGAATGTGTATTTACTTTTCTTTTTCCTCTGCCAATATGCCACATAAAGTAAATAACCATAATACATTTTCTGCATGATGTGAAGGGTTTTTAATTCCCAAAATAGAGGAAAAGGGTTGAAGTTTAAGTTTTAACTCATGATGACTTTGAGCTTTATAAATTATCTGCTTCCTCTCCTGCTCTTCCCAACAATTAAAAACGAACAGCTTTAGTGTTAATGTATGTTTCTTTTAATACTCTCTCAAAGCCTCATAGACAAAGTAAATTTCCATATTGGTTTTTTTTAATTCCTATTAGTTTTTGTCACATATTTTGTAGGTTATTGGTGGCCGGACTTTTTAGTGCTTAAAGGGATATTGTCACTCTGTCATTCTATAGAAAACAGATAAGACTGTCAAATGCATTATTATTATTTTTTTTTTTTAAACAGGAAATCATGGTGGGTTCTATGTTTCAAGCTGAAATTCCAGCTGGCATATGCAAATACAAGGAGAATGAGAAAGGTGAGCTTTGATGCTGTCAACATTTCTGAAATGATTTGTTCAAGTTTCTGTACTAAAGTTTGAGGGAGGATTTCAGACAAGACATCTTAGAAAAAATTAAGCTATTAATTGAAATGGCAGATCTTTCTTTGCTTGAATTAAAAAAAAATAAAAATCAGGCAGAGGTCAAGTCCAAAAAATTTAGTTGCTTTTGCTATTAAAAAAATGTCACTGGGAGGAATAAATCTATTTTAAATATTAATGCACTAAAAGATAAAGTATGTGCTACTAGCTGTGGAGAAACTACTTTTGGTGCTCCTTTCTTTATCTGTCTTAACATAGAGGTGTCTTAACATAGAGCTTGAACTCTGTATTTCTCTGAAATTCAACAAGGTATATTTGTAATTTGCTGCTGATTCATCCATTCTTATTTTACTGTACTGTAAATGACTTGTGGCCTTCTATAATAAAACTATATAGCTGTTTGTTTTTTTACTGCAGAAGCCTACAAAAACCAGCTTTTCATGGCCTTGCATCCAATCACTGGTTTGAGAACTGAAAATATGTGTCATGGACACAGACTGTTTGGGGGGGGGGGGGGGGGGAGTTAAAGTTTCACTAAATTGTTGTTACACTAGTGCTGGTATAATTTTTGTTCTGTACTTTTTCCTTCCCCACCCACTGTATTTTTGGATGAAACCTTTATTCACAGGCCTCAAATTGGACTAGTGTTGACATTTACAATAGGAAAATAAATTAGGCTGACAACGTGCAATCATACACTTTGGCTCTCAGCTGATGAGATCTTGTTCTTAAAGTATAACTTATAATGTATTGCTAATATAAACATTTGTATTTTTGGGTAGAATTACATTATTGTGACCATCTAGGAAATTTAGCACTTGGCCGAACATAGTAGCTTAGTGACGTACTCCGTTTCCATGAAGATTTCATAACAAATGCAGTTTTGGTATAATTTATTCTTTGAACTCTGCCTGTATGGATTTCCAGTCTGTGATGCCTCATCTACACGCTCACTGTCACTCTCACTCTTCTCTGTGGATATCCCAATCCAAGTTTAGTGACTCCTGTGTTGTTGTTTGAAAGAGTTTATACCTAGGGACTCTGAATCTGTGTCCCATAAGGCAAGCACTTTTGCCCTGAGCAGAGCCCAGGACAAATAAGTAATGAAGACAGGAGGTTGGTGAGTTTACCTAACACCATGATCAGTGTAGCTCCAATTGTGTTTTGGTGTCTGATGTTTCTCTCATGTTCCACCCTTGAGTGCCTGGACAATGGAAGAGCAGAATATGTTGGTGTCGGATCCCTTGGCACCAGGAAAATTGATTCAGTGAAAGATCTGACTCAGGTCTCTGAGGGAACTTGAGTAGATTTAAAATTTTTATTAAAGCTAATGTTAAAAAATTATATAATACACAGGTTAAGAAAAGAGTCTCTGTACATCTGGGTATAGTGCTTAGATTATCCACAAATACAAAGTTTGTTTTTAAAGTCATAAGATACATATAGTGCATAATCGGCAATAACCCAAATTTAGGTGAATAAATTAAAGAATACAGTTTAGATATTAGCATCCGAGTATTTGGGTACATCACTCATGAAAAGTTATACAGAGAGTTGGTTGTGGAAAGCAATATAGCAATGAGTGAAGATTGTCCCTCAGTAACTGAGAATTTAGGGTAGGTTGTCCATTTAGAAAATACAAGACATCAGGAAAGTATTTGTTACTTTCCCGACTACGCTTCTCATCTACACGCTGAACTTCTTTATTCCTCTTGAAGAAGACTAGTTGTCATTGGTCCACTGCCAAGGACAAAGGTGCAAAAGCTCCTAAACCCTTGGGGAAGAAAATGCTACTCTTCAGATGTGCATAGCAAATTACTGAGCTGGCTAAGATAATATGGCTGTTTGATTTGAGACTTCATTGTTAGACTAACTGACAGAAAAGGCAAAAAGGGCTCCCAATATATCATTGCTGAGGACCTTCAAGTTGTGAAGGATATGCTCAGACCCGTTTGATGTTTCTGACATGACAGAAAAGTGAATTTTAACAATGATGAAGAGTTTTTTTTTTTCTTGCGAAAATCTTCAGATCGTCCCCTTGACGGGCAAGCAGAGGTGGATGATGATATCCAGAGCTATTTGATTTGGAAATGGAGGAGTCACTCCGGGAACGGAAAGATTTCCATATTTTACCCCAAGCCACATCCACTACCAAGAGAGGCTAAGCGGCATTGCATTGCTGTTAAGAGGGCACGTTGTTAATATGTGGGCAGAACTAAGTTCTGAAGAACATATAGGCTATTTTTAGAATATAGGGATAATTCTAGGGCCTGGTCTACACTAGGAAATTAGGTTGGTATAACTACATCGCACAGGGGTGTAAAAAATCCATACCCCTGAATGACGCAGTGTAGACAGTGCTGAGTTGACCAGAGAATTCTCCTGTTGATTTAGGTACCATCTCTCTTGGGACATGGATTATCTATGCTGATGCGAGAAGCCCTCCTGTCAGTGTAGGGAGCATCTTCTTTGAAGCACTACAGTGTTTTAAGTGTAGACAAGCCCTATGAAACAGTCAGTTCTCCCCAAAGATAGCAAGTGGATTAGATCATCTACACCCCATTTATTACAGAGTTCTGTCTATACCAGTGGTTCTCAGCCTGCACACAGCTGCAACCCATATGACATCCTAAGGGCCATACAGGTAGTGTGTATGTTATTTGGGCCGCATCCACACTAAAGAGAGCTGCATATGTGGTCTACAGTGGCAAATAGGTTGAGAACCACTGGTCTATGCCCTTATACAGCCCTACTTTCTAGAGTTCTTTCCATGTTATCATATGGATGTAAAAGCTGGGAATCTATCAAACATATAGACAGACACCTAAATGCTTTTGAAAGCAAATGTCTTAGAAAAATACTAGGTATTAAATGGAACAGATTAGTAACAAATGCCCAGTTTTGTTGGAGTTCAACAACCCTTTATTGCTTAAGTTATCCAGAAGAGAAGGTGGAAATATTTGAGATTTGTTAAGAATTAAGCCAGAGCATCTTCCATGGCAAGCATGCCATTTGGCAGTTGGAGGAACACGCAAGAGGGGCTGACTGAAACAATCCCTTGAGATGCTACTCAGAGGGAAAACTTACAGGATTTAACATAGAGGATAGATGGGGTTCAGATTTTGGTATCATCCATTGATGTGGTAGTCATTCTTTGTGTGTCTAGCAACTTCTAATACACTCATCATGGTGTCGGTTACAAATTAAGAAATGTACTAAATCCATAACAAATTTTGTTCACCACCATTCCTTGATTTAACTGCTGTTACTTTTTTCTTAATCAGACCTATCCATGATGCGTAAAGGCAGTTGTTTTTCAGCCTCTATTATTGAGAGAAGGTTTGAGACTTCATTGAGGCCAGTATCTCAGCTATCTTCTCAAAATATTTATTTTTATCAGTATCTTCGTCTTGCTTGAGTTAAGCTTGAGCTAGTTCGTTTTCACTCACATGTTTCTCTCTGTTCCTGTCATCTGGGCAATGGTGGGTTGATGGTCTGCTGAGCTGGCAAGGTTTCTGACATCAGATGCTGCTTTCAAGAGGCATTTTGACTTAGAGTGGTAGGCAAAGGTGTTCTCAGTCAGTAGTGGGCCTGGATGCTTTTTGCTGGCTTTCATGAACCATGGTGGCTAAGACTTCACATGTAGTAGTCCTCACATCCCTCAGTTTGTGTGATTGAACCAAATGTTCTAAGGAAGCTGGAGTGATCAGTTTTCTAATCTTACCTCTAATAGATCTTTTCCAGCAAAGTAAAATGAGAATTATTCACAAGGTCTTGTTTTGGAGGTTAGGTGAAGGCAGTCTGGAGGGATAGTTGACTCACTGTTTGAAATCGTTGTGCCATCTTGTGATTTTTGTAGTTTCAAGGGCAGAGGACGGGGAGGGATCTTCTGTTCCACAGATGATGTGTATGCGTGGGGATCTGATTAGATGCACAATGTATTTTGCAGCACTGCACTGTAGTCTGTGTGTATGTACATGATCTAACATAGTTAACAGTGAACCTTAGAAACCATTTGGAAGAGCATTGATAGTACCATACATTTCAAATGAATATAATGCTCAGTCCTCTGGCCAATCAGATTGTCCCATTAATCATGTTCGTAATTTTGAATCTTCTTGTGTTCTAAACTAACAATTCTTTGAGGTTGAGTAGAAGTTGGAATTTTACAGAATATGCTTCACTTATGTTTCTGTTTTTCTTAATTTAGTGTATGAAAATGATGACCAGCTGCTGTGGAATCCTGATTATTTAACAGAAGATAAAGTGATTGAATTCCTCAATGAAGCCTCCAGGCGAACAGGAGATGAGAAAGGACTAGAGGCAATTCCTGAAGGATCACATATTAAAGACAATGAACAGGTACATATTAGAATTTGTAGTGACCATAGTGTGTTATTTGTATTGTAATTATCGCATTTGCTGCCCCCATACCTCAAAGTCTGATTTGAGATTGCTTCTTTTTTCTCTTATCCCCATCAGAGGAACTGAATTGCTTCCACCCCTCTTGTCCCCAACAAAAGCAAATGTTTAAGAACCCAAATCACTAACACAAAGCATATTCAGTTTTAAAATTAAGTGCATTAAGAAACATTTTTATCTGCAATAACCTACGTTCTGGTCTCGATCTTCCTGTTGTAGATTTTATAGCACTTTACTAACTAAAACCAAATTCTGCTCCTACCCCGAACAAAAGAACATGGACTTGACAAATGTGTGCATTGATGAGCCCTTTGATGTGTGCACGTGTCCAATTCTCAAGTCAGAACAATGTAAATCTTGTTAATTTGCATCTTTTGGGGGGGCTGGACCTGTGAAGAAATGTGCATAAATTCCTTAAAGCACAAGATCACCAGTCCTGCAGATTTCCTAAGCTTTAGGATGTAAGGTAAAACAAAATTGCCAGCCCAGGTTGGTTACTCGTTGTGTAACTAACCATATGTGCACATTTATTGGGATATCAGAATTTCATTTCTGAGTCTTGCCACAGAATGGGCATAGGCTATACCTGTTGTCACACTTCTGCATCTTAGGGAATCAGTTATAAAAATTTGTCCTATAAATTAGGGTAGAGAAAAGAAACTATTTTTACAGTACATAACACTGTAATACAATATTTTAGAACAAGAAATGAAGAAGGGAAAAGTGTATATTATACATACGCTATCCAGGAGGTGTATAACCTAAAAGTTATCTGTAAGTCTTCTGTATACTTATATTGCTGTTTTAAAAACAGTTTCTTCTACTGGATTTTTAGAGAAATTAGACTTTTCAGAATAAGTAATTGATAATTGCACCACTGTAGCAATACGCAAATTCAGTAGTATATGGAGTTATGCATATTAAATGTGTAGTTTTTCACCTTTCCAGGCATTGTATGAATTGGTTAAGTGCAATTTTGATACAGAAGAATCATTGAGAAGATTAAGATTTAATGTGAAAGCAGCCAGAGGTAAGAATACAACAGATTTTAAATGTACTTGTGTGTTTTTTTTTGTTTTTTTTGTTTTTTTAATCCCATGCCTCCTTTAATTTGGCAAAATCATTAAAATTTGGGCATTGATTGCTGCTGTCAGATACCTCCGATTACAGCAGGATTTCACATCAGCATTGTGTAGCACTATTATCGCTCTTCCTCAAATCCAAGAATTAATGAACTCTGACCCCACGTTCAGAGTTCACTTCTAATGCAGCCGTATAGGGATGAGCTTGACGTTGTGCTTCTAAAAGTTGAGGGCCAAAATGAGATTTTGGAGGACGAAGTGATGGGCATAGTATGAATATATAAGTACTTAGGCAATAACAAACAAGAAGAGGGTTTATGAATAAAAACTTGACATTTTTATTCATTACTTCGTAACTTTTTAGAATTTTAATGCACCCACCTAAAGTAGGAATTGTAGAGGGCTTATTCTCTATATTCATGCCTCTGGACTTTTATAAAATTCACTAAAGTTAATGTGTGTGAAATACACAAGAATTCAAAATTCAAAGTAAAAAGAGATTAGGCCTCTAAATCTTATTTGTTGACAGAAAAAATTCCAAACTTTAATAAACTAACCTAAATATATAGAAGGTGCTTTGGCTGCATTGTGCACTTTCTGTCCTTGTACAGATCTTTCCTTTGTATCCTTCTGTCTGTTGTTGTTTCCTCTTCATTCATTTAACCTTTTTACTCAGTATTAGTTCTTTCTGTTCTTTTCTTTATGCACTCATCTGTTAGCACTCCCTGCCTGCTCCGCTTTTGAGTCTTTAAGAAACTTAAATACAGAGTATTTCTTGTATCAGAATCTTGAGTTTCCATTTGTTATCATTATGCAGTCACTTTAAAGTATGTTTTCTGTATTGTGTTTCTTATTTCAGAAGAGTTAGCTGTTTGGACAGAGGAAGAATGTAGGAATTTTGAACAAGGACTGAAGGCCTATGGAAAAGATTTTCATTTGATTCAGGCAAACAAGGTAAGGATGATTGTTTTTTGTTTTTTTTTTTAAGTAGTTATTTTCCTACTTTTTTTTGTAGCTGAAAAGATATTTAATATCTTTTGACTTCCTTCCAAATCAGTTTTTTTTTTTCTAGTCACTGTACTAGACATATCCTTCTGTCACTTGATCTATCACAGGAGGGTGTTCTGGTTAGCTGGCATTGTATGGGGTGTTTTCATTGTGCAAGGCCTCAAATGGGTCTGTTTACAAAAAGGAGTTTATCAATATCACCTAATGCTTAACTGGTCAGAATGTATTATAATCTTGTTAAATAAACTTAGATTCTGTAGAGGGTGGTAGGCATCTTCGGAAATGCTGCAACCAAGGTTGTTACAGGAATGTTAGTAGGAATTTTCATATTGTAATAATTCTTGAGTTTCTCCACTGTTTGACTACTTGGACATTTTGGAGTTGAGTTCAAGATTTGACTGTATGCTTTGTTCAGAGCCCTGGGCAAGTGTAAGTTAGAGAGTAATGAAAGCTTTTTTTCAGAACCCACTGGGAAATAAAATATAGGTGGAGTCTCCCTCTAGTAAGCAACAAAAATTCATATTGCAATCTGCAGAAATACTGGCACAATGGTGTTTTTGCTTTTTATCCAGAGGTGTCTCAGAGCATATGTAAAACCCATAAAAGGGGAACTTCAGAATCTTTCTACAGTTTTCCATTATATGTTTTTGCCCACCTCACCTGCAGTGTCTAGGGCAGATCCTCAGCTGTGTGGAAGTCAAATGAGCATTTGACATATTACATCATCTGCACCAGGTTCCTAAAAGTTGTTCCCTCTGCCATACCTAGGGGCATGAAGCCTGCTTCACAAATCATTCCCTTTAATAGAGTCAAGGCTTGAGGCATTCTCTGTGTTAGCATGCTCCCGATGCTTCCCCTGGTCACTAGAGTGCTCTTCCTGCTGCACACACCTCCTGTCGCCACCGGACTTATTCCAGCTCAGTACTGCAATAAAGTATTCCGCTATTTGAAATAGATGCCAAGGCCAGAAGGGACCATTTTGATCATCTAATCTGACTTCCTGTATATCACAGGCCATGGAACTTCCCCAAAATAATTTCTAGAGGTATATCTTTTAGAAAAACATCCAATCTTGATATAAAAATTGTTGTTGATGGAAAATCCACCCTGACCCTTGGTAAACTGTTCCAATGGTTAATTACCCTCACTGTCAAAAATGTACACCTTATTTCTGGTCTGAATTTGTTTCGCTTCAGCTTCCAGCCATTGAATCCTGTTATACCTTTCTCTGGTAGATTGAAGAGCCCATTATTAAATATTTGTTTCCCACCTAGATACTTAGGCTGTATTTGCACGATAGTTGCATGACTGGTAGTATGCCATGATTTTGCTCGTGGTGTGTCCATTTTCACCTGAACCCATGCCCCTTGTGTTTTCTTGAGCTAAACTAGTCATTGAAATGTGTTGATATGGACATGCACAGAAATTTTTTGCCATTGTGAATTAATGTTTGAAAAAAAGGCATGTGCTTGGGAAGCCCACCTTCCCTGTTTAACTTGCTCCTTTTTAATTGATCAAAATCCGGATTTGGCATTTAGCTTTATCTGGAAAAGTAACTTCCAGAATATTTCTGAATTATGCTAAAAAGGTACATCACATCTATATAAGAATGACCATACTTGGCTAGATGGACCTCTGGTTTGATTCAGTATCCTGTCTGACAGTGGCCAGCACCAGATACTGCCAAGGAAAGTGTAAAATCCCTCCTATAGGCAGATGTGGGATAATCTGCTTTCTACACCCCCATCCTAATGCTCTCATCCTAATGTCTAATAGTTAGAGATGGGCTTAAACCCTGAAACGTGTGATTTAAATATCCTTTACAAAACTTTTGTCATGAATTATAACAATGCTGGGTATTTTTGAGATCCATATCAATGTCCAGTTCCATTGTGAATCATGTTAATTTCTTGGCCGCAGCAAATTCTTGTCAGTAAGTTACATGGTTTTTAATTATACATTGTGTGAATTTCATTGAATATCTCCTTGTTCTTGTGTTCGGAGACAAGGAGAACAAATGTTCTCCATCTACTTTCTCTATACCATTTATTACTTTATATACTTTTATCCTATCACCCTGTTACTCATCATATAAAGCTGAAAAATCTTAAGGGAATCATTCATAGTATGCTTTGAGTCTCTGCTCTGGGCATGCAGAATCTCAAAGTATAATGTATCTCATGGTCTCTAGCAGAAAATACATTTGGATTTTCAATGTTTTGTGTGGCACCTTTTTCACAGGTACGAACAAGATCAGTTGGCGAGTGTGTAGCATTTTATTACATGTGGAAAAAATCAGAGCGGTATGACTTCTTTGCACAGCAGACCCGATTTGGGAAAAAGAAGTACAATCTCCATCCTGGTGTAACGTAAGCGGTGCTATCTTTTCTTACATACATGTCAGATTTATAGTCTTTCCTTAATATTGCTCTCTTCTAAAATGGAGTAATGAATGCAGTAAGAACTGGATTACTCCATAATTTGGGTTTTCAGCAGGACAGTGGCCAAAGGAGAAGAGATGCAATCAGTTCCATTTAGTGTAATTGCTAAAATAGAACACCTGTTAGTATTAAGGCTAACCATTTACACTGAACAATTAATTTAATTTAGCCTGTTTTCTGGTTGTGCATTGTCTGAGCAGATCACAATTTCTACAGCTACATTCATTGATGGATGTTTTATGCAAACACATCCCAATCACAAATTTTAATTTGGCTTTCTGCAAGTATTCTGTAGTAGTTACTTCAAATTTGTTGTTTTGGCAAACATTCATACTAATAAACTTTGTTCTTGAATATTCAGAGAACAAATAGTATGCGCACACAGGCAAAGCCTGTTTGTTTACATTTAAATGTTTGCAGGTAACTATTTTCAGTATTTGACTAGATGGTCACACTTTTTTTTTTTTTTTTTTTTTCTTCTGTATGTTGAGCACATTTTGCACACAGCCAAGAGCTCCTTGTATTCCTCAGTATTCGCTTCCCCGGTATGCCAGCCTCCCATCACATTCTTTGGTAATATATGGAGATATACCTATCTCATAGAACTGGAAGGGACCCTGAAAGGTCATCGAGTCCAGCCCCCTGCCTTCACTAGCAGGACCAAGTACTGATTTTGCCCCAGATCCTTAAGTGGCCCCCTCAAGGATTGAGCTCACAACCCTGGGTTTAGCAGGCCAATGCTCAACCACTGAGCTATCCCTCATTTCGGGGACTCCCTGTATACACAACCTTCATGCCAAGGTAATACATGGCCCCTTATTTCCCATGGACAAATAACAGGAGGATCAAAATTAGTATAAGGAGATTATAACGTTAACTGACTGTATAAGGTACCATCTAAATACTTGAAGCAGTTATAAAAAAGAAGTGTGTGTACACAATATATCACACACACACAACAAACTTCTAAAAAGCCAAGCCAGTGCTCACTGTGATGTTCATTTTTAGGGATTACATGGACCGTCTTTTAGATGAAAGTGAAAGTGCTGCTTCCAGTCGAGCTCCGTCCCCTCCCCCTACAACCTCTAACAGCAG
The DNA here is from genome assembly GCF_002925995.2 of Terrapene triunguis. Classification (NCBI taxonomy): domain Eukaryota; kingdom Metazoa; phylum Chordata; order Testudines; family Emydidae; genus Terrapene; species Terrapene triunguis. Next base: position 37,007,966 of record NW_020664562.1, on the reverse strand, counting down.
CACCAGCCAGTCTGAGAGGGAGGACAGCACAACTAGCAACAGTAATCAAAATGGTAAGTAAACACTGATGTGTTTTCACTCCCATCTTGCTCACTTATAAAAGAAGTTGCCACATCATAGCAATCTTGGAAATGGGCTGAAAAGTTGTAAAAAGAATTTTTTTTTAAGGAGCATAGAGAGAACCCTTGAAATATCTTATTTCCAAGGGGTTCTGGCCAAGGTATCAGCGGTAAGTTACAAAACTAAAAGACCATACTGGCACATACATTTCAATGCAAAATGTTTGGCAAGTTTAACTTTCTTCCTCTTAAGTGTTTTAGCCTTTTCAGATTCAGTCCTACCTGCATCTGTGCAGGTGCTTAACTGAATAGTTCCATTGACTTTAAAGTTAAGTATGAGACATGTTAATGCTTCTCCAGTGCTTGCTTCAGGTGACGTGTTCGAAGTAGAAGGAACCAAGGAGTACTTGTGGCACCTTAGAGACTAACAAATTTATTTGAGCATAAGCTTTCGTGGGCTAAAACCCACTTCATCTGATGCATGCAGTGGAAAATACAGTAGGAAAATACACACACACACACACCATGAAAAAATGGGTGCTGCCATGCCAACTATACGAGAGTAATCAATTAAGGTGGGCTATTATCAGCAAGAGAAAACAAACTTTTGTAGTGATAATCAGGATTGCCCATTTCCAACAGTTGACAAGACGGTGTGAGTAACAGTAGGGGGGAAAAATTAGCATGGGGAAATAGTTTTTACTTTGTGTAATGACCCATCCACTCCCAGTCTTTATTCAAGCCTAATTTAATGGTGTCCAGTTTGCAAATTAATTCCAATTCTGCAGTTTCTCATTGGAGTCTTCAGCACAGAAGAACATTTTAATTAGAATATTTTAAACATTTGTCATTGATACTCCTTGATTAAAATGATCTAATACCTTAAAAAGAATGCATTAAGCAACTTTGAAAGTTAAAGAACACAAGCTATCAATCATCTCTTGCTAAGTAATGTTAAGGTGTAGAGAGGAAAATTACAGTAGGATTGTGGAAAAGAAACAGCTCCTTTATTGCACGTGAGATGGACCTGAAAGTCTATCAAACCTCCAGGCAGGGTTAGGAGTGTTTTTTTTTTTTTTTTTTTTTTCCCCCTCAACTGCCAGTCACTGTAGCTTAGACACAGAAACTTGACACTATCTTCGTGGTGGATCAGTTTCCTTTTATTGCTTTCATCTTATACTATTTAGATCAAGTAACAATTTGGGTTTTTGATTAAGACGTTTCTCTTCACTTTAGAATGAGTGCTGCAGCCTGGAGGAAAACTATTCAGTAATGCTTCTCAGGTTGATATAGGCATGACTCTTATAATAGGATTGAGAAATCTGTGGTACCTTAGACGTATGTATCCTAACTAGATTGACTGTAAAAGCTGTAGTTTGATTATCCGGCAAAACTGTGGTACCTGCTGTATTCTGTAGGATGTTGTTGTGTCTGTATATGAGCTACAGCTTACCAGAGCTTCAGGGATGGATCTCTTGGAATGGCAATAAATTTGAGATGTCACATGATGAAGTTACTTGTATCAAAGATTGGCTTTTTGGTTTTATGGACCTAATGGTCTATTGTATTGATAGAAATTGCTTAAATGTCTAGTTCATATTTCTTCTGCAATGCAGGTGTATCCACTAATGGGCCAGGTGAGATATCCAGTAAAGATGAAGTAAAAATTGAAGGATTGCATGTGAATGGACCTACAGGTGGTAAGAAAACACCTCACACAGATCTGGACACAAATGGATATGAAACTGAGAACCTTTCCATTGACCCTAAACTTGCTCATTCAGCTGCAAGAAATGAAAATGATTTTGAAGAAAAAAATGAAAGACCTGCAAAGAGGAGAAGAATCAACAGCAATGGAAAAGAAAGTCCAGGTTCCTCAGAGTATTTTCAAGAAGCAATATCAGAGACTTTGGATGATTGAATATGGGAACTGATTTTATTCCTTGGAGTAAATTCTGGGGTGCCTAAAATTTTCAGGGTTGATGGGTTACCTTACAAAAATCAAACTCCTTGAAGCAATCTGAGATTTTTCTTACACCTTTTAGTTGGCTCTGAAGTTCTGCTGTTTTTTCAGACCTGAAATGCAGAACTGGAATATTTTGTTGCACAGAACTATGGGCTATTACTGTTCTGGCAACATTTAGGTATTTTAAGGTGTTTGAAAAATGAATCCATAAACTTGTTTATATGGTAAACACATTTCCTGCTTAATTTATTAAGGAAATTTCTATTATACACATTCTTCAAATTGTTTGTAGATACAGTTCTACTGTACAAAGTATATTTTTAAAGAGGAGAGCTGATTAAAATGTAAATTATCACAAGTAGTTAATGTGAAATTTTAGAATTCCAAGATGCAGTGGAGAAGCAGGTGTAAATTTTCAGTCTAGATGAAGAGAAGTGGTATACAATTAAGGAACTCCTATGAATCCTGAAAGTTATGAGCACGATTATTTTTATATATAGAAGTTTTTAAAAAAATAAACCAAGTCAGGTTTGTATATGTAAAATTGTTGACATCAATGATGTCTTCCATATTCTTATCTGGGCTAAAGAAATACGTTCTGTATTTTTCCAGATTTCTTTGTAGCCTTTGAAAGATTTTTACAGTACTTATGTCTTGATTGAGCTGTCCTTTCTTAAAACAAAAGCTTGTATAATTTTCTTAACTTGTACAATTGGTAAACTTTTATGAGAAAATAGATATTCTGAGTCTGTCAGCTTCATTTTATTTTACTAAAGTCTTTTTCTTAAAAAAAAAAAAAAAAAAACCACTAAAAACAAATTTTTAAGTGTTTATGTAGTTATTACCAAGTCGTGTTTTCTTCTCAGAAAACTGTAAACCATTAAAATTGTTAAAGCTTAAAATAGGATGGTTAAAGCAGTCACATAATTATGAGAATCTGACTTCTCAAATTTCTGTCTAAGGACAAATAGTGATTTTTGAGAATTTTGGAGTTAAGCATGATGCTTTTATTGCACAAACTTTCTTGCTTTTATTATACATTTTCAAATTTTATTTTTGAGGGAAGACAAAAGCTTAATTTCAGCCAAATCCTTAAATATGTTTAAACTTTGTTAGCCAAGTTCAGGCATTAGATTATTCATTGATGATTTTTAATAATCTTGTGCATTTCAGTGACCACAGAAGGGGTAGGAAATGGGTCAAGTGATTCTGGTTGCATAAGTTAGGAATTTAATGCACAGCTGGTTACTGTGGGCCTGATCTTGCATCTCTGTGAACTGTTGGGATTCATATTATTGACTGCTTCAGCAGGTGCAGAAGCAGAATCTATGTACATAGTTGGCACAGCATGTATGTAAACATATATACATGTAAGAGGGGATTGTAAGAGGCGATAGTAAGTGTTGGTATCTATTTTAAGAGATGGTGCTAGAAAGAAAAACCCTTATCAAGGGAGGGGGATGCTAAATCTGTTCTTTCTAGCTTTCCCAATAAATGTTTGAAATTTTGTTGAGGTGGGAGGTTATGTCTGTGAAGTGTAAAGTTTACAGTACCAGTGCTTTTTAGCCACAGCTACACAAAATAGTGTAAAGAAACCCAGAGGAAACATTGCCCTGATTGTCTAATGTAGAAGACAACAGTTTATAATTCTGTGGTTTTACAAATATACTGTTACCTTTTTTTTTAACTTGGTTATTTCTGCTGGTCTTCAAAAGCTTATATACGTCTTCAGGGCTTTACTTTGAAAATTATGGTCATGTGGTTTCAAACTAATTTGATTATCACATTGACTTACAAAAACACAACTCTTTTTTCCCCCTTTCCACCAGTTTTTGCTTTTCACAAATGTTCATGAGGCAGAGTTAGATACGCTGAGCCAAATTCAGACCTGGTGTAACTCCATTGACGTAATTAGTTAGGCTGGGTGTGAAGTTAGCCCATTTTTCTCAGATGTTTTAGGAGATCTGTTTAACGAGTTCAGCCGACATTAGGGCATTGACATTAATCTAACTAAAACTAGATAGCAGTTTATACAGAGAGACATAATCAAGAGAGTGTTTAATGTATGGCCTGCATTAATCTTGTGGAGTGATTGTTTTAGGAGGTCATTGTCAATTTTAAATTTGGTTGAACAGAAATCCAAAGTATCAAGTCTTATATCAAAGATGGTATTTAGAAACCTTCAGAATGAAGGTAGTGCAGTGCTTCTAAAAATCTTTACATCTTTAATCAGAATCCTATTTTCAATTTATTATTTGTATGCATTTTTGTTTGCAGGTGGAAATACTTGCAAAAACATTTTATAGGAGAGTTTATAAGTAAATTGTCTCAGGCTTGTGTGTAAAATATGGCACTGTGTACATTTTCAGAAATGTTGATTTGTTTTTAATCTTTTTATGGTATGCCTAAAGAGATCTGACATTCCATAATCATAGAATATGTAATGCTCAGCTATTCTTAAAGAAGTATTTAATTATAATTTGCATTGTGTTTTATACAATATTTGGTTCATGTTCTTCAAAATGCAGCCACTATAATTTGATAAATCATTGCACTACTAGTACTATTTAAAATTCTAGTAATATAGTAACTTTGATTCATTTCAGAAACATTCAGCACAGTTTGGAACCAAGGAATATTTGAACCAGCTTCCAAACTGCATTGAAAAGACAGCAGCTTATGTGTAACACTTAGTATATTTTTCAAGCACTGTCATGACGTGTCCTCGTTCATGAAGTGCTTTGAGTGCAGCCTGAATCAAAAATTCAGTTCAACAGAACAAACTTTTGTTGGGCTTTATAAAGGATTTAAAGCGATATTTTGAAAAAAACATTAAAAATTTACAAATTAGTTTTTATACATTTTTTTCACGCATAGTAATTTTGCACTGTTAGTAATTCCCTTGTCCTTTCCCCATTCCCTGTCTGCAATTCTGGAAAAGCTTATTAAAATATTTTTTTAAATGGATTGTCTTTGTATACAATTATTGAGGTTTTTTAATTCAGAGCAGAACTTTTAATTGAGTGAATAGCTGTGCTTCTGAAGTACATGCAAGTGTATAGTCCTGTCTTACAGGGGAGTTGGTAGCGATTCCATAGTGAAGATTGTGAAATTCCCTCTACTTTCCAGTTTAATTGAGTTTAGTCTCCAAATTTTAGACTAACTACTGTGAACAACTGAATTTTCTTTGTATTTCCTAATTGTTGCAGAGGAAACCAGCTGAGAAAGGTACCTTCTCAAATTTTACTTTTCCCCCTCTCATTTTCTGCTATATAACCAGAAACTCCAAACTTCTCTCATACTCAGTTATTTCCCTAATTTGTGATGATCTAATTGGGCTACACTGTGAACCAACAAACCTGTCCAGTTACATCAGCTACTTCTCTTTCCCAGTGCCTCCTACCTTCCTGACTCACTAGTTCCTTCAGAGACCATGGAGAGCCAAGGAGGGCTGTGAGGGGTGGGCTCTGAGAGAAATGTGGGAGGGCAGACAAGTTGGTGGGGCTTTGAGGGGTGAGAGAGATTTAGTGAGGGATGTGCAGAGGGACGGAGGAGGAACAGGTTTATGTGTAGGGGAACCTGGAGTTCGGGGCCTTGGTTCCACAGATTGCTGCTTCAGCTTTGGTTACCATACAGCAGCACAGGGGTGAGCAGGGTCTCTGCGCCAAGGCATTGGCTTACTAAGGGCTCCCCACCAAGATTCCCCTTCCTCCATGATGGAGGCATCAAGTACAGATGCCTTAGCCCAGAGGAACTGCTTTTCCCACCTTCATGCTAGGCTATCAGCTCAACTGCAGTTCCCCTTTCACAGGCCCCTTGTTCACCTTCACTCAGTCCCCACAGCATGCCTGCCAAACCTCCTAGAACCCAGCTAGCCCCCCACAGGGCTGCCTACTCTGGAAGCTGGTGGTCAGAGAGGGAGGCCTGAGGTGCAAGGAGCCCAGTGTCTGTCTCCTGCCTTGAAACACCGGGCAGCAGTGTGTCTGCACTTAGTTATCTGAACATTAAGGGTTCTCCTAGTGCTGCTGACCATGGCTTTGGAGGACCAATATGGCCATGCTAGGAAAGCCCTGCCAACCACTGTTGCCTCTGTGTAGAGGCATTGGGTGCCCTCCCTGATTATGGGCCCCATGTTCCCTGGGGGAAATCAGCAGGGAAGATGGTGAGTGACTGTATGGGAAGGTGGAAGAAGAAGTGGGGATTGAGATGGGGAGGCCTGGAGTGTGAGCGAAGTGCTCTGCTCTGACATGGGGTCTTGGATATAAAATGGAATTTTGATCACATACTCTGCTTGTTTCACTGCAAGCTTCTTGCCTGGCCTCAGCCCATGGTTCCAGACTTCCATCCCATTTCACTAAGGAATATGGAAATTGATTCATGTTCTTTTAACTATGATCTGTACAGAGGGCTTAGAAAATAAATTAATGAGTGTAATTTGAATGGCATAAACCTGATGGCTTGTGTTAATGCTAGGGCCATTGGTGCCTATTTCCCTACATAAAAATTGCTGTAATGCTAACTAGCTGTGCTTCTGACCCATCAGCTATCAATCTCTACTGATATTTTTTCCTTAAGAGCTGGGCTGAAAAAAGAGCATTTTAAAACATAGCATCAGTTTAGTTCTTTAGAGAAACATAAGCCTCAGGTCGATCACCAGTTTTAAATGCAGTTTGTGTATTGACTAGCAGACTAGTATTTACAGCTGGGCTGTTATAGAGGTATACCATACATTGCGAAAATCTTAGGCCACTACAGAGTTAAGTCAACTAAAGTTACATCCTTGATTATAAACCACTGTAATTACATTGCTTGTGCATATTCACACAACACTCCTTGTGTCAATGGAGCATGTCCACAGTTGGTGCTCTAGCACTGACAGAGAGCACTGCACCATGGGTAGCTATCCTACTGTGCAAATCACCACATTCTGCTGCTAGGAGTTCTGGGAATGGATTGCAGTACATTGGGGGGTGGGCTCACTGCCCCATGATGCAGTTTTCTCCGTCTCATCATTCCATGAGCTTCTGACTATATTTCGTGGTATTTTTCAACTGCCTCTGTAAACTATGTACCCGCCGTCTCTGCCTGAAAGCATGGATCCTGCACCGCTCTCCAGTCTTGTGAAGAGTGTTATAAACAGAACCTGCTGTTCCAACTGCAGCACAATCCAGGATATGAGCATCTCTATTTAGTCCTCCATAAGCTTTATCATTTGCTTCTACCCATTTCCTTTCCTGCCTGGCCTTTCTCTCTCCACACTCTGTGTTTAATGTCTGCATGATCAGATGATTGCAGCACTTCTTGAAACACGTCCTCCTTACTCCTCGTTCACTTCCTTATCTGGCAGAGGCGCTCCGCTGGTGTGCAGGAGCTGGCCCTCATCTGCAGAAGCAAAAGAAACCATACACAGTGTCAGTACAGTGAGTGCACTCAGTCTTGAATCATACAAGTTATATACACCTCACTTTCCTTGGCAAGCACATAGCACGGCCAGAGCACTAACCATGGTTAGTGTGGCCCGGAGGAAGGTGCAAGATGGGACAAAAGGTCTGGGTGGTTTCAGAACGGGATCGCTACAAGTGCCTAGGGACACTATTCTGAATACTGGCACCATTTTCCACAGGTGGAGAAAGCTGTTATCACACTAATGAGGGTAACAGGATGCAAGGGTCTATCTCCCACATACGTGTGGCTTCCGACTGGCTCTGTGTGCTGCTTGCCTGTGTGCTGCTTTGGTTCCTGCAGCGTAATTGCTGACTGGTGGGGCAAACTTTCCTACAACAGGGGAAGAAACAAAGCAGCTCTCCTAAGGGACCTCCGCAGAGGAACTGCAGGAACATTTCCTAGAGCTCTCTAGGGATACTTCCTGGGAGATTCCCGGTGTGCATTAACCAACTTTTCCACAAGGCCCCCACCAGGTAGCTACACAGCAATGAGAAGCAGATGCAAACAGTACCTAGTGTTCATTTCTATCCCTTCTCCCATGTGCCCCATGTAACAAAATAAAGGACACCTATGTTATTGTGTACTAGTATCAAAGCAAAATAAGTACTTACCGGAGCTCCCCTCTCCTGCTTCGGGGCACCAGAGCTAGAGTCCTGGGACTGGCTAGACCCCTCGGGAGTTAAAAAGAAGTCCTGGCTCACTACGCCACTGGATGACCCTGTTGCCTGTCCCACCTCCTCCTCCAACTCGATCTCCTCATCCACCACTTCATCCTCGGGATTGACTCCACTGGCTACTGCCTCCAGTCCTCCCGAAGTATCCATGGGACTCTTGGCGATGGAGGTGAGGTCGCCACCAAGGATGGCGTGCGGCTCCTTGTAAAAGTGCATGTCTTCAGCGCTGCTGTGAACTCTCCATGCTGAGCAAACACGAAGTGGAATTTCAAAATTTCTCAGTGCTTTAAAGGGGGAGGAGCTCATGCCTGTGTTCCTGGCTGTAGGGTAGCAGAGTTGAAACTGCTAGCCAGAGTAGTCATGGTCGGCATTGTGGGACACCTAAAGGCCACTTAGGGTGACATAAGCAAGTGCAGCATCTACACTGACACTGCATCGCTCTAACTTTGTTGCAAAAAGCTCTCTGTGGCTCATTGAGGTGGTTTTATTATGTCAGCAGAGCAAGAGAGTTAAATCGGTGGGAGGAACGTTGCAGGGTGCAGTTTTGTAAGCTGACTTTCGTTGACCAAACTGTTTAGTATAGACAAGGCCTTCAATTCAACTCATAAAAACCTGTTGCTTTTTCCCAATATTCACCATAAAAGTTGCACTTCAGCAGACTTGTTTAATCTTTTTCTTTAGTTTCCAACAGGTGTTTCCTCATTGCTACATCTGTCACATTTTCTGTTGCCTCCTGCGCGTCTCTACTTCTGCAATGGTGTGCTAATGCTCCCTAATGTCTTTCTTATTCAGTGTGCTGTACTCTCCAGGCTCTTAGTGTGTGTCAAAAAAAATGTCAAGTGTTTGCATTATTTTAACCCAGTTTCTTCCTTTTTACTGTTAACAGTATGTTCAGCTGGAGGTAACTGTTGCATCAGCCAGGCCTGCAGGTACTTATTCTTCCACAGGCCAGACTGATTGTGGAGCTGGGTAAAGCCCTGCAGTGGCAGCTCACATTGATTTAAAACATTATATTCAGTAAATGACCCAGGACATGAAAAGACCATACTGCATGCTGTCCTAGTATGGTCTTCACCCTCAGCCTTGTACACTGGTCTGCTAGGAGTTTCACTTCGCAGAGGGTGTCATATAAGCCACATTTAATGGGCTAGGTTAGAGTGTGAGTGAAGGGGAAGTGGCTACACTGTCCAGTGGAACAAGAACCTATACTCCTACCCTCACCCTATGCTGCTTCAAAGCCCTGGCCTTCTCAACCCAAGTTCCCTCCCTCTCTTTTCCCTCATACCCAGACAGCCCCATGCCCATCCCTTCTTTCTCCCTCCTGCACTTCCCTCACTCACCCAGTTTCACCCTCTCGGATGGGTGCACAATTGGTAATAAAATATGGCCAAAGAGACGTCTGTAAGTGAGCAGCAGCTGACTGGGGTGGCGGGGACAGCACCTCAGGGCTAGGTTTATAGTCATGCAGTAAGTGTTATTTTCTTCTAAGATGGGAGGGATGGAGGGAAGGCAGCAAACAATCACTCGAACTGTACATAAAACTGTGAAGTGCCCCTAAGACCTGACTTATGTGAAAAATCATCCACTGAAAAGAATTGTGCTCTCTTTCGCCTCCCTAGCACCATTTGAAACTGGCAAAAGTTTAACAAGGTAAGTAAGGTAATATCGCTTATTGGACCAACTGCTGCTGATGAGAGAGACAGATGAAGAAATGCTCTGTGTAAGCGCGAAAGCTTGTCTCTCACCACCAGCAGTTGGTCCAGTAAACGATATTAACTCACGCCCCACCTCCCTCATCCAGGGACTGATAAGGCTACAGCAACCTAGCCTCTGTTTGCCAGAAGCTGGGAATGGGTGATGGGACGGATCACTAGATGATTACCTGCTCTGTTCATTCCCTCTGGGGCACCTGGCACTGGCCACTGGTGAAAGACAGGATACGGGGCTAGCTGGATCTTTGGTCTCACCCAGCATGGCCATTCTTATGCTGCATCCAAAAGTTCAACAAATTTAACCAAGCATTGTGCCTGTTTTATCCTACTTCTATTGGCTGCATGCATGCGTGATGCTTCACATCCAATCCTACACCCTGCCTCACTTTTGCTCCACACCGAGTCTTCTGATCCACCCTCACACATGGTCCCCCAACCATCCCTGTTGTTCTACATTTACATAGCCCTTGAGTCTGTGTGTACACACATGCAGTCAGAGTGTATAGCCCCTCATTCTGCAGAGGCATCCCTGTGCTCTAGGTCTGTCTATTCCCCAGGTGACTCTGTCTGCTGCCTGACTTGCCAACTTCAGGGATTTTCAAAACCTTTTATTGCATCTGCAGAGAAATTCCCACTGCACTGGCAGCTTTTCCCCATTCTTCTGGTTGCTCAAGCAAGTCAAGCAACCTGTGCTGCTATTCATGCTGCTACCTCAGCTTGCATGCTCCCCTCCACCACTGTGCTTCATGGCCCTCCATCATCTGATCCCCCATCCCAGCCAGTTCCAGGTACTGCTGTCCTGCTCATCCCCACCTCTAACATGAGATCCAAACCTCCTCCCCTTGACTTCAAGGATGTCTATCTGCCCCCCTCAAACACACCTTCCAGACTTCAGAGGGGTCACTGTGTAGGAATCATTAAAAAGGGGATAAAGAATAAGACTGAGAATATATTATTGCCATTATATAAATCGATGGTATGCCCACATCTCGAATACTGCATACAGATGTGGTCTCCTCATCTCAAAAAAGATATACTGGCACTAGAAAAGGGCAACTAAAATGATTAGGGGTCTGGAACGGGTCCCATATGAGGAGAGATTAAAGAGGCTAGGACTCTTCAGCTTGGAAAAGAGGAGACTAAGGGGGGATATGATAGAGATATATATAAAATCATGAGTGATGTGGAGAAAGTGGATAAGGAAAAGTTATTTACTTATTCCCATAATACAAGAACTAGGGGTCACCAAATGAAATTAATAGGCAGCAGGTTTAAAACAAATACAAGGAAGTTCTTCTTCACGCAGCACACAGTCAACTTGTGGAACTCCTTATCTGAGGAGGTTGTGAAGGCTAGGACTATAACAGCGTTTAAAAGAGAACTGGTTGTTAAGTCCATTAATGGCTATTAGCCAGGATGGGTAAGGAATGGTGTCCCTAGCCTCTGTTTGTCAGAGGATGGAGATGGCTGGCAGGAAAGAGATCATTTGATCATTGCCTGTTAGGTCCACTCCCTCTGGGGCACCTGGCATTGGCCACTGTTGGTAGACAGGATACTGGGCTAGATGGACCTTTGGTCTGACCTGGTACAGTCGTTCTTATATTATGTTCTTCTGTGCATGTGTACCCTGACTTCCACACACAGCACCATGGTATCTGCAAGAGGAGGGAGACACCTGGTCCAGCCCTGCTGGCTCAGGTAGCTCCATGGCTGGGGGTGAGAGTGGACTGTGATAGGGGATTTCCCCCTACCAGGGGTAGGCAGGGGGCGGTGGAGTGCTGTTAGGTATGCCACGTGTCCCAGGCTGGTTCCTGGGCTCATGGAGCCCATAGCTGCTGTGGTGGGGGCTTGGTGCACAGGAATATCCTGGGGTTTTGTACCTTAGGTGGCAACCCTAACTCCTTCCCAATCTATGGGGCAACCCCCCCACCCGATGAGTCAGGAGGCCCATGCCCTCTGTAAGTGGGGGTGGGGTTCCTGGAGCCCAAGGTGCCTGAGCCTGCCCCGCAGATGAACCAGCACAAGGCTGCTTGGAGCAGTACAGCTGGGGCTAAGGCTGCCCTACTGCCCATGGGCCACTATGCACTGCCCTGCCCCCAGGTGGTCTGGAGGAATGGCTGCCAACCACCAGGTGGCACCTGCTCTGCCACAGCCATAAGGCCTCAATACCATGCCGGCTGCTTTGCTGCTGGGCCAGGGCAGATGGTTGCTGCAGGGACAAGGGAGGGGCCCAGGAGTGGCCAGGACTCCCCTCCCTCCCCCGCAAGAAATGCCCCAGCTCTCACCACAAACACATTGTCTACGGCACGTGCCTGGTGACGCACAGCTTACCCCCAGCCACCAAGCCTGCCCTCCCCACACCTGACTGCCTCGGCTTGCCCACAAGGCCTCAGCTTTCCTCCACTGAGCCAGGGGGCAGCTGGCCTTAGGTCTGCCCACCCATGTCCTGAGTGGCACTGAGCTCAGGCTGAGCACGGGGAGCTGTCCCACGCTTCGACACGCTCAGAGTGGTCTCTGGGTTCCCCCAAAGCCTGGACAGTCGGGTGCAGCCAGGCACCTCTGAAGTCAGCAAAGACGTAATGGGGCCCAGCACTTAGCTATGTGACTCAACTGGGGCAGGGGCCCAGGGAGGCTGGGGATACTGGGCCTCTCATCTGCGCTGAGCTGGAGCTGCCTGGTCAGGCGGGAGCAGAGCTAGTGTAACCCCTATGCTAAAGTTACAGCTGAGCCTTTCCCCTTTCGTGGCTCTGCGCTTACTTCCCTGCTCTGGTACAGACTTGTCAGCACTTTGAACTATAAGTTCTACAGCGCTGCTAGAAAGACACTGACACAAACGCGCTAAAGCAGTCATGCACAACCTTGTTGTCAGTTGCCAAACCCCTTAAAAAAAATTTCATGGTGTTTTGCCGTCGCCCCCCTTTGCACATCATAGCCATAGTCCGCCATAAAAGCAAAAAAATCTCTATTTGCAGCCACACCCAGTTACTTGACAATTGTTAGTAATTGGCCACATACACTTTTGTGGATTCCCCATGTAGGTTTGTGCACTCGCATGCGTGCACACCCACCTGGAGGCTTTAAAGTGAGGCGACCAGTGATAGGCCCTGAAGATATGGCGACACTGGAATTAGAAAAACACAACAAACCAGATGTGTCGGGGCAGCACGTCCAGCAATTCGGCAGACGGTCCCTCACTCCTGCTCGGAGCGAAGGACCTTCCCCCGAATTGCCACCGCAGATCGCGATCGCGGCTTTTTTTTTTTTGTTGTTGGTTGCCTGAGGCAGCAAAAACCCTGGAGCCGGCCCTGGCACCAAGGCTCAGAGCCTGCCAGCCTCTGGTGGCTCAGCACCAAGCCCAAATGGCTATATACAGCCTCAACCCTGAGTCAATTGCCCTGAGCTGGCCATGCCACAGGTCTTTTATTGACCAGACTCCCACACAACATGGCACCCACAGCCTGCAGTTTGTACAGCCCACAGCAATGCTAAGCATCTTCACCAAGCAGCACCCTGGGAAGGTTGACTTGCCAATGGGGGTGTGTGTGTGAGGGCTTTCTGCTGGCAGCTTGTGCACAGTCACCTCAGGCCAGCCGCCAAGTGCTTAGCGTTCAAGCATTAGTGGGCTGCATGAAGTAGTTATTCCCCCACTTGTCTCACCTGAGCCAATGGCTGTGCGCATGAGTTGCCTTAGGGCATGTGTACCTTCTTGGGCACTGCACAAAACACAGCTGGCCGCAGTGCCGGGCAGCAGTGCCGTAACAAGGGCACACAAAGCCGGGTGGGGGAGGCAGAAAGTGGTGGAGAGAAAAATAAAGCTGCTGGCATGGAGATATTTATAACCCAGGTGATCGCCCTCCCCCAGTGTCTTCCAACCCCGACTTGCTCCTCCACCCCCTTCCCCAGCCCCGGAGGAGCAGAGAGTCCCTGTCTTTCCCCTGCAGCAACTGCTGCCGCAGGGGCCTAGTGCCCCCCATCTCGACTGCCAGGGCAGACTGACTGTGAGCCTGCCCTTCCTGCTCAGACCCTTTCATTTTCCAATGGAACCCTCCAGCAGCACAGGGTTTCTCCCCTTCCCCTCCCCCGCAGTCACCACTCCTGCCCCACGCTGGGCAAGGGGCAGCCCCATCCCTCACCCCCAGTGAGCCAGTGAGGCTACAGTCAGGGGCAACAGCAGGGGAGGAGGCGCACGCAGCAACCCCCCGGCACCCACCACGGGGGAGGCGAGGGTGCAGTGGCGTAGCCAGCGTCTAAGAGGAGAGGGAGCAAACCTAAAAAAGGCGCCCCCCCCGCCCCCGTTTGGCTCCTCCTCTGGCCACCCCCCTCCCCTTGGCTGGTTCCTCCTCCAGCCGCACCGCCCCTCCCCCCCCATGGCTCCTCCGGCCCTGCCATGCCACCCCGCGGCGCCCCCCCGTGGCCAGAATGCGCCCCTCCTCGTTCCTCCGGCCGCAGTTGGAAAGGCGCCGCTTTGGGCAAATTTGCTGAGGGGAAGCGGCTGCTTCCCCTGCACCCCGCTAGCTACGCTACTGCGAGGGTGATTCCTGGACCTGAGAGGGGCCCTAGGAGCACATGCAGTGACTTGGGGGAGGGGGGTAGGAAAGGGAGGGGCGCCTCCCCCAGTGCTTGCTGCTGCCGGCAGGGAAAGGGCTGGAGGGAGTCCTCCTCTCTGGCCCCTGTCCTGGAGCAGCCTGCCTGCATCCCAAACTCATCCCAAGCCCTGCCCCACCCCAGAGCCCACACCCCCAGTCAGAGCTTTCACCCCCCCCACCAAACCCTCTGCCCAAGCCCCTCCAGCACCCCAAGCACCTTATCCCCAGTCCCAGCTGGAGCCCTCATCCCCCCACACCCCAACCCTCTGCCCCAGCCCTGAGCCCCTCCCACATCCCAAACCTCCCATTTCCAAAGCCCTCACCCCCCCCACTCTATGCTCGCCCTGAGCCCCTCCCACACCCCAAACCTCCCATTCCCAGCCCCAGACAGAGCCCTCACCCCTACTCTCGCCCTGAGCCCCTCCCACACTCCAAACAGTGTTTCAGGGGCTTGGGGGTGCGGTGTTTGTGGGGGTCATGGGATGCTGTGGGGAGTTGGGTGGTATTACAGGGGGCTGGGGGTGTTTGCAGGGCTCAGGGAACGCTGGGTGTGTTGTGGGGGCTGAGTGGTGATACGGGTGGGCGGTGGTTGCAGAGCTCGGGAGACTTGGGGGGCTAGGCTGTGGGCGGTACTACAAAGGGTGGGCAGTGTTTGCAGAGGGCTGGGTGGTGTTTCAGGGGTTCGGCGGGGCTGGGAGGAATTTGGGCTAACCCTGTTTCTCATGGGGGTTCTGGGCTGGCTCGTTCCCGGTTCCTGCAGCAGGCGCGGTGCTGGGGCCCTTTATGGCTGCTGCAGCGCAGGTGCCACCTAATAGCTGTGGGCAGGCCAGTGGCCCGTGGTGTGGAGCTAGGTGAGGGGTTCAGAGGGATTTGGGGGTGCAGCAGAGTGCTGCGGCCTGGGAGTGAGGGGTTCAGAGGGTGAGCATGACAGCACAGCTGATGCAGGGGGTTGGGGTGTGGGACAGCATCAGAGTGCAAGCTCTGGGCGGTGCTTCCCTCAAGCAGCTCCCAGAAGCAGTGAAATGTTCCCACTTCCATTCCCCCGACTCCTCTGCGCGCTGCCCCAGCTGCAGGCACCACCCTCGCAGATCCCATTGGCCACAGTTCGTGGTCACCTGGTGCTGCAGAGCCAGTGCTTGTGGTGGGCGCAGCATGGGGAGCCCCCTGACTGTCCCTCCACATGGAAACCAGAGGAGAGACATGCTGCTGCTTCTGGGGAGCCCCACAGAAGGCAGGGAGGCTGCCTTGTGCTGCTGCACCGCTGACTGGACTTTTAACGACCCGGTCAGCAATGCTGACCAGAGCCACCAGGGTCCCTTTTTGACCAGGCATCCCGATCAAAAACCAGACATCTAGCACCCCTAAACCAAAGGGGTTTTTTCCTCCTTTCACTGCTTGAGTTTTCCAACCCTGACCCTACTGAATCTAATCCACTGCAAGTGTCTGAAAATGGGTACACTATATGGAAAAAATTGATAAAGAAAATGAGAGTTGAAGTTCTTCTCCTTCCAATTCCATTATGTCTATTGCTAGCCCAGAATAAGTTCAGGCAAAAATACAGGTACAAATAGGCTCTAGCAGCTGTTTGAAGCTAGGGTAGCTCAGTAACAAATGGCTGTTTAGTTGCCTATAGAAAATGGCACAGTGGTCTGACTACACTTTGAAGTGGGGCAATCACATGTCCTATTAAATCCCTTCACAAATGCCCCTTTAGTTAACAGAGCCTATCTACTGAAAGGACAGGAAAACTCATCTATCTTTTTAAATCAAGAAGCATCACTCCAGACCAGGCCTGAGGTGCCTTTGCTAGGCATTTTGGGACGCTTACAGTTATTGCTGGCCATAAGAAAGTAACCAGAGCCTTTTACGAGCACTACATTCACTATTTATAGAGAACATTTCACATTTTATCTGGAAATCGATGAAGTGAAATATGTGAAAAGCAGATATGTACTAGACAGAGATCACCTCACTGCAGTTATTGATTTACCAATAGCCACTGGTCCTGAGTCTATACCCAAAAATTCCCAGCACCTGTTTTCCACATTAACAGCATGTCCCAGACACTGACTGGAGATTGAGCACCAGTATGTGGCTTCTTAGTGACTCAAGGTTTGTTTGTTTTTTTAAAGATTTAAAAATCAACATGCTTATTTATTATTTGTACTAGGGTAGCACTAGGGACTCCAACCAGGAACAGGGCTTCATGGTGCTAAACCCTGTTCAAACACATTTTAAGAGAGACCCTACTGCAAATATTTCACACTCTAAATCAGTAAGTTGGACAAAGTGCAAGATGGGAAATAGGGGCACAACAGTGTGAAGGGACTTGTCCTGGCTCATGGAGCAGGTCAGTGATAGAGATGGGACAGAACCAAGGTCTGAGTCCCAGTGGTGCACTGATCATGTCAGATCTCCCAAGTGAAGCAAGATCAGGCATATAGAAAGGGGCTCCAAGAAAACGAGGGTGCTGCAGGGGTGCTGGTAATTCCTTAAGTGAAGCTTTTCTCTGAACCAGTGACCCCGTGGGGAGACACCGTGCTGCGATCTTTCAAATGTGATGAAAAAATAGTGATTGTAACCACTTTATCATTAGCTTTCCCACAACATTATTTTGCAAGAGTAGCGGTGTTAACTTCAGTGTCCTGGCCCCCTTCCATTGAGGTAATAAAATTCTCCCCATATAATTCTCACCTGCAGTTTCAGTTGAATTAGGTCAGCTTTGCTTCTTGTCATTGTAGGTCTGTTGTGTGCACATTGCACTACACAGGTGTTTGAAGTAACACGTGTTTTTATGTTGTCTGTGTGACTGGAAGTGTTCTATAAAAGCTATTGTATGAACTTTAGAAGACAAGCAGAGAACTTAACTAATCATTCAGTATAGCTGAGGCAAGTGACTGCTTCTGGTAGCAGCTGTCTGGATTCAGGGATTCATCTTCTCCTCTCAAAGATTATTGGGCTGTGGTAGTAAGTGAACAGCTGACAGCCTTTGTAACTCCATCAGTAACTTCTGCTGTCCTCTTCTGGTAGTGAGACAGCATGAACTGGGATGGGAGGAGCGGTGGGGAGAGTATAGCATTATAATCTAACTACATGACACTATATAATCCTACAGAAACCTCATAAATGCTGCTGATTGGGTCATTAGTGGAGATTTAAACCCAGGACCTCCCTACCAAAAAGTATTAGCATCTACTGCTTGAGCTAGAGGATCAAGTCATAGAATATCAGGGTTGGAAGGGACCTCAGGAGGTCATCTAGTCCAACCCCCTGCTCAAAGCAGGAACAATCCCCAGACAGATTTTTGTCCCAGATTCCTAAATGGCCTCTTCAAGGATTGAACTCACAACCCTGAGTTTAGCAGGCCAATGCTCAAACCACTGAGCTATCCCTCCCCTCATTAGTGTGTAAGGCAGTGGTTCCCAAACTGGGGTTCATGAACCCCTGGAGGTTTGCAAAATGTTACAGGGGGTTCTCAGGAAAAAAATTCCCTAATGGTGGACAGAGCTGTCCCTAGGGACCCCAGTGAGCATGGGGCCAGCAGCACGGAGCCCCTGGACTTCCAAGAGCTAAGCAGATCAAATCAAGCATATCTATCACACTGAGGAGATTTAAACTTCAAGACTCCTTATAAGAAATGGAAAGGGAGGTGGATTTTTTTGCTGTTTTTAAAATTATTATGAAGAACAAGTTTAAGCTTGTTGTAACGTGCATTGTTTGCCTGGACTGCTCAAGATCTGAATGCTTGTGTAGGAGGAACTCTGAGTTGGCTTCTTAAATACCTTCATGCTGTTTCACATCTGATACTCTGATGAAACATAGGAGCCTTGTCTTATAACAGGCTTACTCAAAGTGATACAAGCTACGAAAGTGAGATCTTGGAAGAGTGTTGCCGTTTTCATAATGTAATAAAAATACTGTAATCATAAATAATAGTGTGTAATAAGCAGGTCAAAAACAAAATTTATATTTCCAAGATCACTGCTTTTATAATTTATACTCAGGCAAAGGAGAAAATCCCTGGAAATATTCATTTACAGGATGGGGTTCACAAGACTTGACATTTTAGTGAAAGGGGTTCACAAGTTGGTAAAGTTTGGGAACCACTGGTATAAGGCTTAGCTAACTCAATCTCTTCTGTGGTTCAGCCACTAGAGGGCACAGAGACCCACACTGTATTAACATGCGTGACACCCTCTCCTTCATGCTGAAGTTCAGCAACTCAACTGGCAGCCTTAAAAATACTAGATGAATTAGA
Organism: Terrapene triunguis; assembly: GCF_002925995.2. NCBI lineage: Eukaryota > Metazoa > Chordata > Testudines > Emydidae > Terrapene > Terrapene triunguis. The sequence continues at coordinate 36,989,266 of NW_020664562.1, read as the reverse complement.
GAAAAACAAATTGTCACAATCTTTCAGGAAAAAAGTATTTATTTAAAGCCAGTACAAAAAATACATAGGCACATAAAATTCCTTTTGCTGTCACCTGACTTACAGATATAAAGCCTGCAGTACATTCAAATGAAAAAGGTTACCCTTTTAACACTAAAATGGTCACTTTGTAAATAGAATCTATGTAGAAAAAATATTTATAGTAAGATTAACAGCGTAGAAAATATACTATTGTATCAATTTTGTTCACCTTCCCAGTGTATACAATACTGTCTGGACATTGGCACTAAAAGGTGCACGTTTACAAACAAAATAAGCTTTAAGAATATTTTACAGGACAATAAATCTAACCAGTAGATTTAAAAATAAAAGAATGGTAAAAGTTCTCAGTAACAACATCCTGACCCAAATGCCTCTGTACAGCAAGATGACAAACAAGTGATTTGAAAATATTCCAGTTTTTAAGCTACTGATGAGAAGTAGTAGTCTTGGCTAAAAAAAAAAAATAAATAATCCTCTAAGAGCAGCAGCACAGAATTCTCAGCCCAGGGAGAAGGGGCACGATGGTGGCTTTCAACCACCTTTGCTCCCTCCTTATACTAGAGAGGCCCCGGTGTAGTTTAGACACCCCTGGAAGCCTGTCTAAATTACAGTAATCTCTAAGGGCTGCCCCGCGGACCACAGCAGCTGCTGCAATCTCCATGATGCTGGCGTCTCTGCCCGACACATCCCTCCATACCCCACACCTACCATAGGCATACCGCCTATACCAGGACTTGCGAGAGGGTCCCCAAAAAGCAGCCTTATGGGTATCTTCCTCAGTGCCTGCCCTAGAGGAATCCTCTAACAACTGGAACTGGGGATTTTAAGGCCCCTTTACATTGCTATGGCCCTATAACTCAGCATAAAAGGGCCAGAGAGGCATTTGGATCTCTCCCATGGTCTTGTTAGATATAAAGGGTTTTAGAACAAGTAATTTCTGAGCTAGTCCATCAGCTGAACAAAGAAAGTATGAAATTGAAATATTGGAATATTTTTTCAGGTTAAAAAAAAAATCACTTCCATGATTTATAATTTAGGTTTACAATTATAGATTTCTCCCCAATGATCTGAGCCTCTAGAAGACATGAGGCTGAAGGGTCTTGAGTAAGGTTATCAGGCATCGGAGGTGGAGGCGGGCTCACATTTTCACAAATATCAGCACACGACTTCCAACGATGGCAGGGCTGATGAGCGATGAGGATGGACCTGGCCTGAGTGCAACCGGGCTGCTTTGGGAAACAGCGGAAAGAAGTGTTTAAACAGCAGCCTCCTGGGCCCACAAAAGACCTGAATCCCACAGAACCAAGGGCTGACCTGTCATAGGATACCGAAGAGGACCCCTGCCCACACCTGAGCATGGGCTTCCAGCAAGGGATAAAGGGGGGCACACTCCCCGAGGATGGGGGTGGTTCTTAGAAGCATCTACATAACTCTTGGTAGCAGCATCTAGACGGTCAAAGAGATTAAGCCCTTTAAAAGGGGCGACTGGCCAGCTTTGACTTTACTCCCTCATCTGCATTCCACTCCCAAAGCCAAATGTGTGTCTGACCCACAGTGGAAACTCCGCATGCAGGCAGCTTTACACAAAAAGGAAGCGGCTTCTATAGAACTGGGGACAGTGGAGAAAGCCTCGTAGTTCTGGTGTCACCGGAAAAGCAGAGGAGAAATCCTTCCGAGATCCACCCACAGAGCTTAGGCCCCACAGCAAAATGAGCTGCAATATTCAGAGTCACTACTGCGAGCTTGTAAGCTGTACTAAGGGCCAAGTCCACCCCAAGTCTTGTCTGTAGGGTGGACATATACTCCATTAGAACAATTTAGAAGTGAGACATAAGGCCTATGCATCCACCTTAGAAATAGCAAATACTTTGTCTGGTTCCTCAGGAGAAATAGGATAACATCTGGCCTTAGGGTGAGAGTCTTGGGTGCATAGGTCCACCCAGTTCCATTCCTTGGACGCAAGGTCCAGGATGGCCAAGTGGAAGGGAAAGATAACCCCCTCTTCTGCGAAGAACCATGTATGCTTGAAAACAGTATCTTTGGGGGTCTCCAAACAGAGAATGCAGAGGATGAGAGTCTCCAGTCAGGGGACACTGGTATCTGCATCACATCAACCAAGGGGCTCGGAGGCTTGATCTAAGTCCAGGAGCAGATCACGGCCAAGATCTTGGTCCCTCTCTCCTAAGGCTGGGTTTTCAGGACTAGAAATACATTTGGGAGGGAGGTCCCCAAAGACCCTTCAGAGGAGGGATGCCTGCCAAGGGCTGGGAAGGGGAGCTGCCACTCCCACTTTAGAGGTGGGGTGCAGACTGGGCATACCATCCCTCAGTGGTGGCATTTATGTTTTATCCATTTGAACAGTTGGCCCCAGATGAAACCCCCTTGCAGGGTGGGGCTTAACCGAACAGCAATTTGCTCTGCCTTCAACTCTCCATCTGAGAAACTGCTGCTGGCTTCTTACTTCTCTCTTTCTCCCCACTCCTCAATTCTGTCCCATTTTTTCTTTAAAGTCCCCACAAAAGAGAAAAAGTGAAAAGAGATGGCAGGAGAGCTGAGGCAAGGGCTCCAGGCTTCCAAAGGAGGAAAGACAAACTGAGGGGACGGTGCTGAAGCTTATATGTCCAGGGGCAGAATCTAGCAGTTCTTTGCATTCTTGCTTCCAGGTGGTGGCATTATGATGCTATCAGTTCCAGATTCCCGCATCAGAGGGTGCGAGAACAAGGAGACATAAGAAAAAAAAAGAATTTGGCAGCATATTTTGAAGTTTATAGCAGAATGAGCTGAGTTGAAAACCCTCTTTTGACAGAGTTACTGACCTTGACATTTAAAAACAGGCACATCTATCACATGTAAAGTTGAGACTAAAGTATTTAAATAAAGTTCCAAATTTTATAAAAAGAATGGGGATCACAACAGGCTAAAATTAAAAAGAAAATTTGGTTCCCTAGCCTATTACTACTATTATTATTTTGGGTGTGTTAAGATTCCCTGCAAGGCCTTTATTTTGTATATGAGCTAAAATATTCTGTAAGACACAGTAAGAGACATTCAGCACAAAAAATAATCTTAAATTTACTTTCCTCAACTAATTTCTGCTGTGCTGCCATTGCTAACCTGGAGCTGGCCTACAAGAGTAAGGGACTGTTTTCAAACTACTGGCGTAAGGGGTAGTGTTTTTGCAAAGTCTATTGACCATCAGGGTCAAAGAAGTGACTTTACAAAACTGCACCACACTTAAATGGCACTTATCAGAATAGCCCCTTTGGGTGACACTAGTACCTATGCCATCACATCATGGATCACAGTAGAGCAGGAGCTGGCTGCGTGATTTTAGGAAGCTAGCAAAAGCAGGAACACATCAGGTAAGTTTTTGAGTCATTTGTGTTGAATGCTCCCCCATCCTTTTCCTTCGGTATATGGGTATCATACACAATTTTTCCATTTAGCTCAATTAAAACAAGAACTAGATAAGCAGGCTACCTTTAAGGATTCTAAAATGGAGGACTAGGCTAACAATGCAAACTGCCAAAGAAACACAGTAGACACATACTGTAACACACAGAATGCTGATCAAACGTTTCTACAGAAAATGTTACAGAAATGCTCATCTCAATTACATAAAAAAATATTCTGATAAATGCAATGTTTCTTTCAACACCATGTCACTCAGTTTTCCACCAAATATCCTTCCAAATGCAATTAGATTAATTGCCTGTGAAAGTCTCTTCTTGTAAGTGAAGGGTAGGAGTAGGAATAAATTGTGGGGAAATGATAAGTGTACAATTTTAACCAAAGAAAGATTCAAAAGGAGGAAGATATTTCTGTCTATTGAATCAATTTTAATTTTTTTTAAAAAATCAATACGGCTTGACATTTTAAAAATATTTCTCCATTAAAAACAGCTCACAATGTAAAAGAAATTTTACTGCACCCAAAAATAAACTGAACAGAGCATAAAATTTGGACAGAGTTAAAACATCAGAACTGTATCAATCATATAACGGTACAAATTAAATGTACCAATTAATGAATTACCTTGACATCATCTAGAAGAGTAAAGGTATTTCTCTACTATGAGATAATAAATATTCATTCTAGATGACCTGTCAACGTGTAGCTGCACAAAATGTTATATATGGATTAACTGTTCATTTATTAAACTAAAAAGATAACGTATTTCAAATTTATTCTTTTACTATTGTTTCAGAATAACGGGGCACACTTGGTACTGGGATTGGAAGGGAATCAAAAACATTAATTCATTTAAAAAAGTCTTTTAGACACAGATTTTCACTTGATTTTGAATGAGTGCTAGACCTTACCCTGCAAAAACTTATGCACGTGAGTACCTTTACTTATTAAGTTGTCCAGTGGGATTACTAATGTAAGTAAAGTTACTCATGTATGACTGCAGGATAGGTCTTATTTTATTTCAGTGCTTCCCTGCTGAGTTCTCCAATATATTATGTAAAATTGGAAGGTGGTGTACCATCACCCCACCACCTATTCTTGAATTTCACCATCCTACATCAGCTTTACAAGAAGAGGTACTAAGCTGTTGTGAGGCATGCAGAATCTGAGCAGGATGAGTACAGGCTTAAAAGTTAATGAAAAAAATTAAACATCTACTAAAATCATTGACTATTCAAGCCAATGTTTTGACCAAAAACTTAAAACCGGATGACTGACTGAAATAAGAGTGTATTGTAGAATTGATACTTCTGCTGAAAGATCGGCACTTGCATATGCAATGTTGCAGAGCCATTCCTTTCCTTAGTAAATAAAAAAAGGAGTTACATTTCAGTCTCCCTCCATTTCTGTATATATATTCTAGCTCTAGAGAAAAAACTCTTTTCTTTCCCTTTTTCTTGTTCCTCTGAAAGCATAATATTGACAAGAAATCAAAATTGCCAAAAATATGTATCTTCTTTTCATGATCTATGCAGGGCCTACAGTTGGCTTATAGTTAGTGAAAGTCTATAAATGTTACCCTGCTTCAGTAGCTTCCTTCTCGAAAATAAAGTAAACTAATCTGTTCGCTTGCGTTTTCTGAGGGAAGGGGTGAGATTCCATGTTGCCTCTCCATGAGGCACAGCACAGAACTTGCAGCCCAGCACAGAGGGACCTATGCTGACTTTAAATCATCTTTTTGCCCAACTGCTTCAGGGACTGGAGAGTCCTCCCTGTTCCACCCCCGGGGGGCTTATCTAAGCTACAATAGTTTCCCGCAGGGGTCTTCTGGGCTGCAGCACTGCCCAGAATCTCCACAAGGCTCCGTGCTACAGCAACACTTCTACCCCCAATACCAACCCACTCATCCCCACAACTGGCATGCCCCCACACCAGGGTTTGTGAGGGGTTCCTCCGAAGGCAGCCTGATGTGCCTGAACTGAGGAATTCTGCCCTGAAAGGGATGCAGGGCTTTTTGAGACCCTTGACATCACCCTGGCCCTTTTAGACAGTATGAAGGGGATGGAGCTGAGTCAATCATTCACCCTAAAAGCTAATTAAAAATATTTATTATTGCCCATTGATATGCTTAGCTGCAAGACAACCCAGATGCAAGCTAAACTGTAAATGATAGGTTAGGACACGTTTTCTTGCAAGAAAACAAAATTGTATCTAAGAATATTAATGGTACTCCTGTAAAATCAAAGTGTTTACATCATCTGTGCACGGTTCTACCACCAGATTTGATCATAATAAATTACAAAAGATGTATTCCTCATAGTCTAGATTAAATTAACCAGCTGTATATTTAATGTGCAGTCAGTTATAAATCTTTTTAATAAAATTTTTAAAAAGGCAGCATATTTAGATTGTGCAAATGCAGAGTACCAGCATTATTCTGTAACACACACCCACATTGTAATATTTTTACTGTATACTGCCAGTGATCGTTAGAAAAAAAACAAAAAACAAGGAGTTACTTCTTATAAGTAATCCCCTGGTCATACTGAGCTTTTTCCTTTAATATCCATCTTGATAGTAGCTTCAGACTGCTTGTTCAATTGCTCTTCTGTAAAAGTGATGTAAGAATACACCAGGCTTCCAGCAATACTACAAAACACATTTTTAGGTAAAAGAGAGAAATGATGCATATTAATGTTAGAACTCCATGTAAATTATCACATAAGTACCATTCTACATACTCTAAACATATTTTAATTGTGCATTCCTTCTCCAATTTACTAATTAACACTTTTACCTAGAATCCAGTACAGAGATTATTCTGAATTTTGATTCATTCCTACCATTGTACCAAAATATTCAAGGATCTCATTATGCAGATATACCAAACACTAGGCCTGGTGGTACAGGAGTTGGGGTGGGCCTATAAATAACTGGCCAGCCACAGAAATACAAATTTTTGATGATACTCTGCTGTCCCGTCCCCCCCCGCCCCAGTTTTATATAGGCTGCAAAAGGAACAAAGGAAGTTGGTAAAAGGAGGAGTCTGAGCAAGGTGGTGAAGTGTCAGCCATAAACTTGATTTAGCTAGCTGATTCTCCCCCTACCCCCTTGAAATCAATCCTCTCCTCTCCATACGGTTCATATTTTGTTCAATCTGATTTATAACCCATTTTCTCCAACCACTAAATATCTAGAGACTTTAATTTGTGAAGTTACCATTCAGAAGAACATAAAGGAAAAAGGAATGTGTGTGTTCTATGCAGAGCTAAAAACAGAGTTTCTTTTGAGGTCATTTTATTTATTTAGATTATCCCTTGACCCGTGTCAGACCATAAAATACCGTATGCCCAAGTACATTAAAAAGCTTAAGTAATTTCATTCTCTCTTACTACCTTTAGTTACAAATTTAAAATTTATCTTTTTAAAAGGTAGAAACAGAGAATGGTCCAAATTTACAGGCATATTTTAGCCGCACAACCTCTCCACCTTAAAATAGTTTTTTTTTTTTTTGGTAATGAAACCAGTGGCACTATTTGGAGACTTTATATAATTTGAGCTGTAAATATTCAGCCAGAGCATTAAAAAAAACCAAACAAAAAAAAAAACAAAAAACACACACACTTAACCTTCCCCCCCCCCCCCCCCCCCCCGCCCCCCCAAACAAACCAAGGATGCCTTTTAGATCAGTCAAATGTAGGTCAGGATTGTATCAACTTTCAGTTTATGTGCACTGAATACCAAACAACCCCTGATGTTCCCAGTAGTGCCTAGAACGAGCAGTGCATTCTTACTAGGTGCAGATGCATTTCTGAATGTTTTAAAAAGAGCACCAGGGAGGTATGTGTTATTATTTTAAAAATGGCTTTTGAAGATAACCATTTAAGTTGGTAGAATTGGGGATCGGGGGGAAGGGGTTGTTTGTTTTAGGTATTTATCAGTTGAAAAGGTAAGTCTCTGGGTTTTGGTTTTTTAAATTAAGTTTAAGTTATTTTCCCTTATGCGATCTCAACACATGAAATCTACACAGTTACATTGGGTATGCTGTAGCAGATGATGATCAATGAACCAAGTAGTCCAATTACCTATCCTCATACAGTAGTTAGGACAGGATGCTTCAGAGAAAGGCACGAGACCCCATAAATGCTACAATATGTCAAGGAGGGACAATCTACTCATTACTCCAGCTGATGATTTGCTTATGCCGTGAAGTAAAATGATCGATAACCATAATTTTCTTTAATCCTGATAGTTTAACTGCAGATTGTCGTTTCATTCATATGTCTGTCTATTTTAGGGTTTAGTACTGCTGCTCATCACTGTAGTATCTGAGCATCTTCCATGTAAAACAAATTAATAGCAGTAGCGAAGTCCCTAATGCACTTAATCGAGTCTCTGGCACTTCTCCCTTCTGGGGCAAACACACTGTGTGGGGTAGGGTTTTTGAATTTATTAATTTTCTTTTTAGTTAGTAGGGGTTTATTGGGTGGAAGGGGGACATCAGTGTTGTGTCATTCTTATAGTGAAAAGGCTTTAGCGAAGAGGAAGGTTTTAGAGCATTTCCTAAAGATGGTCAGATTCTGGATTCACTTGACCTCTCTAAAAGACTTGTTACAGTTGGTATGGCAACCCGTGTCTGTGTGTTCCTACTGTATTTTCCACTGCATGCATCTGATGAAGTAGGTTTTAGCCCACAAAAGCTTATGCCCAAATAAATGTGTTCGTCTCCAAGGTGTCACATGTACTCCTTGTTCTTTTTGTTCCAGAGTGGTATCCCCTCAACAGAGAACGCTCTATCCCCAGCTCTCACCTCCTAGGTCACAGGCTTTGTGATCCGCACTGTCCCAGAGGAGTGCAGCCAATTGAAATTTGGCTTTTGAAAATTTAAGACCAAAGGTTTAAATTGGCATTGGAAACTAATTAGGAGGCAGTGGAGGGTTTTGAGCATGGGCCTAATATGTTCACAGAGCAGCTGGTGCCCATGCATCATGTTCACATTCAGCTTCAGATACAGCAAATCATAGTAACCCCACCGGGAGATTACTAATGCATGGATCCTGGCAGTCAGGGCCTTGTCGGGGGGGGGGGGAGGGGGGGGGGGGGGGGGGAAGGGACAACACCTTTTTAGGTAGCTGGAGGTAAAAAGAATGTTTAGATATTGATGCTACCTGTCACCCAAGCTTCGGAGTCCAAGAGAGTCCAGAGGCTTCGCAGCACTTTGATGAATGGGGTCTGTGTGCCATCAATGAAAGAAGACAACCACTCGGCTCAGAGCATTTCCCCCCTTCCAACTATCACCACTTCGGTCTTGCCAGGGTCCAGCTTGACTCAGCTGCTCTTCATCCAAGCGCTGATTTCTTGTAGGCATTCTGACATTTTAGTAGTGTTGGTGCTTTCATCCATGGAGAATGATGTATTTCAGTTTAGTTGGCAGTTAGGCCCCCAGCATCTCCCCTCTCTCCCCACAAAATGGTCTCACGTAGTTATTGGAGAGAAGTGGGGATAGTATGAATCCCTATAGGACCCCAGAGATGAGGCCCTCCGGAAAGGCTAAGCAGTGATAGAGAGGAACAACTGGAGCCACTGTAGTGCTGGGCCATCTACTCCTCCTGTGTCATGTAGCTGTACCTTGTTGTCCACTGTGTCAAACCTGCAGAGAGATCCAGCAGTGCGAACACAGAGATCTTGACCGTGTCCATGGCCATGAAGTGGTCATATTTTAGTGCCAACAGCGCTGCCACTGCTCTGTGCCCTAGCTGTCAGGTATCCACTATGCTGGCTGATTCACATGCTGGAGCATGGTGGCTGCTGATTTCTCAATTATTTTGCCATGGAATGGGAGGCTGGAGACAGGAGTGCAATTGGAGAGATCTTCAGGGTCAAGGGATGTTTTCTTGAGGATTGGGTGAACTGTTCCTTTCCCCCCTCCTCCCCAAGGAGTTTGGTAGGTGACTTTTCTTCTCTGCAGGAGGATCTGACTGTATCCATTAGTAGTGTGCATAATTCTTCATTGGCTTTTACCAGCCAGAAGGGGTATGGATCTGTTTCACAAGTTTCGGCTCTAATATTTTACAGGGCTTTTTGAGCTTCAGCATGTGTGATCAGGCCAGACTCAGTCAGGGTGGTGGGGCAGATAATACAGTCTAGTCGGGGTAGAGTTCTTTGTCCATTAGCTTCTTATGTATTCTGTTGATCTCACCAAAGCCAACAGCTCCTCACAGCAGTCAGTGCTTGGGTCTGGTGTCTAAGCTATGCAATCACATTTGACTAGCTGGTTCCCTACTTAAAACAGCTCTGTGGAGGAGAAGGCGGAGGCTTGCTTTTGCCTCCTTTATTGCAGTGGTGTAGTCCTGTAAGACCTGGTGATTAGACCAGGAGAGTGGTACATTGGGGATGCCTCTAATATCTACACGTACACTGAAGGTAGGATCTAACATATGTTGAGCTGCACATATTTCACAGAGGACAAGGAATCTGGAGTACCATGCTTGGCAGTAGCTCTGTTAGTTCCTTCCAGAAGTTGACTGGCTTTCCATCTGGAGGACAGTACACCACTAGGAGTCCTAGATTCCTCTTGTCCTTCACCTCACAGGTCCTATGGATGCACCTGAAAGATTTAGTTTCTGGGGTGGAATGTTTCTGAATCAGAGCTAGGATACAAACAGGACTGCTACTCCATGTCCTCTCCTTTTTGCTGGCGCATTCCGGAGTTTGTCTGGGCTTGTGGCTGGAGGACTAGCTGTGCTAGGGCTGGGCTGGAGGCAGCACTGACCCATGTCTTTCTAGCGATGCAAACAAGGCTAAATTCTTCATCCAAAACAAGATTATGGACAGCGCTGGTTCTGACTGATGACCTTGCATCCAGCAGAAAGGAACTTCAGTTATTTTGTTTTTCTCCCCTGTTTAATGATGTTACCAATTGAGCAATTGGCTTTAGGTGCCTCGCTTTTGGGTTTACCGATTCCTCTTTGAAACTTACAACATACTTTAGTAATTAGCATAGCAAATAATTTGCTTTTTAAGTTTCAAATGTATACAAATCCTTGAGACAGCTTGAGGGTGACATGGTATTACTTCACACAGCCTAAAGTTCACCCTCCTACATGTGTTTTGAATAGCACCCAGCATTTCATGTAAAAATAAGATGCCAGGAAGAAAATATGCTTTTATTTTTATAAAAGATACACCCATAATCGTCATCCTGAATACATACACACACACACACACGCTTCTACGAAAGGTTTTATCCCTTTAAAACCCCGCATTTTCCTCTTCCTTTACCTCCAAACAAATCTGTTACCAAAAATGATGGAACATTAAGCTGGTGATACAAAAAAATGTTAACTAAAAGCTATGACAAGAGCACGATCCTGCAAGCAATTAGGCACATACTTAATTTTATGCACATAAATCCCTTGATATCAATAGGACTACTCACATCCGTAACTGTTTTCAGGATCAAGACTTAACACTTCCTACACATTAGCTTTGTAGTAGATTCCTCCCACCAGAATTCAAAAAAGTGCAGTTCTATTTTGGAAAGTGATCCTATTTGGATGGTTCAATACTTCTTTCAGTAATTCAATAGCAAGTTGCTCAATTTACAAGTTATTTTGAAGTGTTACATACATTCAAGACCGGTCTTCAGTTTTCTTACCTGATATTTAACCCAATGAAGTTTGTCCATGTGAAAATATAGTCTCCTCCAAAAAACATTCCGATATAGGTTATTAATATATTCTGGAAAGGAAAAAAAAAAAAAAAGATTTACACATTTTGCTTAGAATTTTTAAACAGTGTTTATGTATATTCCACTGGCATAAACAGGATACTGAAATGAATAGAAGAGAGTCAGAAGAGATAACTGTGTGAAAGATACTGACATTTGTATTTATAATACTGACTTGAAAGTTACCATATCAGGGCTACTGGTAATATTAAAATATTCAGGCCTTATGGTTTTTTTCCCCTTGTCTTACTGTTTTTCCTTCATATTCCGCTACTGAGCCCCAAAAATGTTTTCTCCCACCCTGCAAAGCAAAGGCTGCAACATAGGGGAAAAAATGCTTCTGCTAGACAACCTTACAACAATGTACCTAGAGCACTGAATTCTTCAGAAAGCCAGTCGTTCTCTTGCTCTGCCTCTCTTCCTTATCTGCAAGTAGACAGATGCTGACATGTACAAAAATCCTTACCCTTAAAAAGTTATGTATTTCCAAAACTACACATACTGCTGGCAGCCCTAATTCTAGGCCTAACACCTTCAACAGTAGCTTTTTAGTTCCAATATGTTTTTATTGGTTTCCCATTTCCCCTCAGGCGTCACTGGTTTTGTTAAAGACTTCATTTAGATCTCCAGTCATGCCAAAGTTCAATATCCTCAGCTTTCAACCACACAACCATTCACAGGGCTTCTACAGCAGGGCTCCACAGGAGCTTAATCCCAGTGCATGAGGCAAAAGATATTCAAGAATTTACCCAGCAGAGATCCATATACAGATGCTGGCAGCTACAGATCACTATTGAAAACTCGTACCAATGAATGGAAAGGGCCCAGACAGACATGGGAGGGCTCTTGGAAAGGGATACAACATAAAAGCCTCTGTATCTTTTCTCTCTATGTATTCCTTGTCTATCCTCTGACCTCTTAACCATGTCAAGCCAAGAAACTAGAAGGGCGAGCTGGATTCTATTGTGGCTCCCAAAGCAATGGAATAGTTAATTAATGTCAGGACCAAATCCTATCTTCAATTACACCTGTGCTAACTTATTAGATACAATGGGGTTGCACAGATTTAAATGAGGACAGAATCTTGCCTGGAGAATGTCTTAGAGATGGTGATATGCCAAAAAGAACAAGTGAAACCTAATAATGTCAATCTATTTATGTAGACTGGCTGTTTCAACCTATGGATTAGAGGACCTGAAAGGTCTTTCTATTTCCAATTTATAATTCACTGCAATCCTAAACACAGTCATTTCATAATTTCAGTTATGTCATACAGAATTATGGTTGGTTTCCAATTGCATAAACATAAACAAAGTATTATGATTGCCTTTGTCCAGCATGAAAATAGCATATATGCAAGTGCCCCAGACCAGTTGAATTATACTTCTATCGCTGTTTGGAAATGGTACTTCTCTGGCTAAGCATACACACTATTTTGATCTTTGGCAGATTGACATTCTTGTGTTTTGGTCTGACCTTGGTGTCACTGACTACAACAGAGCTGCCTACTTTGCTTTACGCAACACCACCTTAAGCCTACTCAATGCAACAGTGAATTCCACAAACTTAGTCCCCTTATTCTGAGGAATCCAATATATTTGATAGATGAATCAAAATATTTTAAAAATAAAAAGTAAAAATAGCCTCCTTTGTTCTGTTCTTAAAGTTTACGGCAAGGGATGGCTAAAAACAAACTTTCAAAAAGCCTCAGTACCTCCCCCTGAGGCAGTTTGCCAGAGATGACTTTGTTCATTTCTCCAAGCAAGCAGGTATGGTCATCTTGTTTGGAGATTAGAGCCTAGAGGAAAGAGGGAGGAGAGAGATGATAGTCCACAGAGGAGAGCAAGATAAAGAAGCAGAAGTGAATTAGGGGAACACCTGTGCATGGAAGGAGAAGCAGGGAGTTCATGCGTGCGTTTGCTCAAGTCTGTGTGTTTTTCTGGGATCCCGTGATCTACATATGTTATCCCAGTACAAAAAACACATGGTTCCAACCCCTATAGCACTGGCATTCAGGAGCAGATTGGTTTCGCACACTACTGGATACAGCACTGTAGTATATTCACATGGTTGCCCAATACCTACGCCATGAGGAAAACACACAATGCAAGTCTGAAATCAAATAGAAGAGACCTCCAGCAATGCCCAGTTGTCAGTATAATGCACTAAAGTCTCCAGACTTTTAACTTTAAGGGAAATGTGTAGTTGGGAAAACATTTTATAGAAGTTATTAGTTACTTTCCATTTAAAGGTGAAAATTCTTAAAGGGTTAAGATAGTATAGGCTTCTTTTTTATGTTCATTTGCAAATGCGTGTCTCTAAATGCAAGCATCGAAGGCAAAACTTCCTGATATTATGTGAATAGTAAGATGTTTTATCCACTAATATAGAATCAAGAGACCTTGCTACATCTGGTTAATATAAAAAGTCATTGGAGTATAAAATATCTGTATTTATTGAGGAACTAATTAGCTATCTGGCACGTTTACTCCTTAGGAAGACAAGAATCACCTCTGCATGTATAGTTAAGGGAAAAAAGTAATTTATCTGGTTACCATTTAAGTTGAAAGACCCTCTTTAGGAATCATGAAAACAGCCACGTTTGAATCATAGACTTTAAGGTCAGAAGGAACCATTATGATCATCTAGTCTGACCTCCTGCACAACGCAGGCCACAGAATCTCACCCACCCAGTCCTGTATCAAACCTGTGTCTGAGCCATTGAAGTCCTCAAATCATGGTTTAAAGACTTCAAGGTGCAGAGAATCTTCCAGCAAGTGACCCGTGCCCCATGCTGCAGAGGAAGGCAAAAAAAACCCCAGGGCTTCTGCTAATCTGCCCTGGAGGAAAATTCCTTCCCGACCCCAAATATGGTGACCAGCTAAACCCTGAGCATGTAGGCAAGACTCACCAGCCAGACACCCAGGAAAGTTTCAAATGAGTTACTACAGAGAATTCTCAGAAAGTTAACTGAATAAAAGAAAGGTATTAAAAACTTTAAAAAGACACTCTGAGAATTTCCCACCACAAAGATAAAAGCAATAACCAAAAAGCTGATGAATTACAACCCAACTGCACATGCATTAGTAGATGGCATATTCCCAAGTTGAATATGTTGCCAGGTCCATCCCATGAAGGCATTGAGCAAGTGAAAGGTGACAGCAGCTGATATTTGAATCCAGCCAAGCCCCTGAAAGAGGTGAGTCTTCCACCTTCCATCAGACTATAGAAAGAAAATAGACTTGGACACTGGATACTTCAGTTCTCAGCTCAGCCTGTTCACCTCATACCTTCAAATCAACAGCTCTACAAACAAACTGCAGCAGCAACAAGATAGTTGAGATGACAAAGAAGCCAGAAAACAGCATGAAAAGGAAGCAACCCTCTAGTCTAGCATTGCTTCTGCAACCTGGTAACTTCACCAAGACTTTTAACACTGTTGACAAGAAGTTTGCAAAAGCACTGCCAACAAATTAGTTGTAAATTATTCTGGTAATGATCTTACTGGACTATTGAAATGCTATTGTAAGTAAAGTAGTAACAGCTTAAACCTGCTAAACCGCAGCTTGTTTAGGCTATGCACTCCTGGAGAGCCGACATAAGCTAACCTTGATAAACTGAAGTAGTGGAATTTAATTTGAATGTAAAAATGAGCAACAAAAATGATTACAGGTCTAGAAAACATGACCTATAAAGAAATATTGGGAAAAAAATGGGTTTGTTTAGTTTGGAGAAGAGAAAACTGAGGGGAACATAACAACCTTCATGGACGTAAAAGGTTGTTATAAAGAGAAGAGTGATAAATAGTTTTCCTTAACCACTGAGGACAGGACAAGAAGTAATGGGCTTAAATTGCAGCAAGGTAGACTCAAGTTAGACATTAGGAAAAACTTACTAACTGTCAGGGTAATTAAGCACTGGAATAAATTACCTAGGGAGGATGTGGAATCTCCATCATTGGAGGTTTTAAAGAACATGTTAGACAAACACCTGTCAGCAATGATGCAGATAACACCTTAGTCCTGCCTCAGTGCAGGGGATTGGACTAGATGACCTATCAAGGTCCCTGCCAGTCCTGCATTTCTATGATTCCTATGCTTAATTTTCAGTAAATTGCCAGCCTCATAACCTCTCCTTAAAGTGCTTTGGTGTGTTAAGAAACATTATTATTTTAAATTAGTAATTTTTGAATGGCTTCTTTTAAGTAAACAAGTTAAATATTTTCTCCAGATTCATAGGATTTAGCTAAGATCACTTACCTCTGCCCATCTGTAAATTGTTTAGGTTAGGACTGATAACCAAACAGGATTCACCAACCCTTAAATGAAATTCCTTCACCCAGGTACAAACTATGATAATTATCTATGCTCCACTGAGATAGAACTCACCACCTGAATTGCAGAATAATACACGTTGGTCTTAATTTATCTAGGGAACAACATCCCCAGGAGTCCAGACTCATCCTCAATGGTGTAATCTCTCCATAATAGAGAAATACAGAAGAGATTATGACTGAAATAGCCATTGGTTATAGCTCACAGGTTTTTTTCTTTCCTTTCTTTTATTAACGTTATTCATAATTCATAAGTGTGAATATTTTGCTAGGCTTTAGTTATGGTGCCCCACAACACATAGTAAGAACCACAGGCGAGTAAATGGGAGGTCACATCCTTGAATTGGCATTGAGAGAGACAATCATGAAGATTTGGCTTACTGTTCTTGGTTTCTCTAGACTAATTTTATCCTCCAAGTTACCAAAAATTCCTACTTAGCTCTCTATACCCCTTCCACTCATACAAAAGCCTCTGAGAACATAAACATTTATGCTGCTTTTGTAAGCATCATACAGGCACTGTTGTAACACAGGAAATGGAAACTTAATAAACTTGACAAATATTTAAGAGATTTATGAAATTTACCTTAATACAGCCAACTATTGTAGTTGTAAGAGCAGAATTATACTGAGTGCAAAGAACTGTGGAGTACATCAAAATAAACCTGCAGCAGAAAAAACAAAACAAAAACACAACATTCAGCTTTTCATCATTTGAGGGTGCATTTATTATACTAAAATGCCATCTCTCTCCCTGCTCTTAATTATATGCCATACTACAGAGTTTCCAGAACTACTTGTTTGGAAAAACCTGTATAACTCACGATAGAGTAAAGTTATCTGTCAAAATACATAGCAACAGTGTCCCCACACTATCATGTACGCTATATACTATACTGCATTGTACAGGAGGACCTCACTAATTCGCATTAACAGGGCAACCCTTTTGTGATCACTAAATTTTGGAAATTAGTGAGTGAGCAAACAGACCAGAAAACATAAGTATACTACAGCACAAATTCTACAGGTAGTTTAGTTTGACAGGCATTTTTTAGTTTTATTTATAAGAAGTTATGTTCGTAAGTGTCTCAAACTATATTTTAAAGTAATGAAATCTTAGTAATGACTTCATTACCACCCACACTCTATTATTTAATTCTTACTAAGAAGCGGGCCAAGACCACTGGAGTTCGTGGAATCAAGTTTGTAGATTAGCAAAGTGAGAGTTGGTAAGACTCTACTAGTTTGAGTAAAAGGAAATAGTAAAATATGCCATTGCTCATAAAAACAGCTAGATTTAAGAAAATAAAAAACATTACGGCTATGCAGTCTCTCAAAAAATCAGAATATACAGTAGCATCTGAATTTCTAACTCATGAGACAACCTTTTAAGGAATAAACTTTCCAAAACTATTTTGTGCCACCACTGAAATTGGACTTTCTACTGATTAGTACGTTATCAACAGTAGAACTTCTCTGCAAAGATTATTCTCCCCACAATTAACATTAATGGGAGTTTTACGTGCATATTGACTACAGAGCAGGCCCTTCCTTAGTATCTATTGGTGGGGATACAGTAGAGAGACTACTACTTGGAGGAAACACCACTAAAGTTAAAGTAAATCCTTACCCCATTACACATGAGAGTGTAAACTGTATAACGAAGAGTGTATCTGCCCAGCCTTTATATTCCATTGCCTGAAACAAAGAAATCCAATCTTAAAAATGAAAAAATAACGTTCCAAAGTAGACTTTAATCCTTTAACGTTTTGCCGCAGTTAATGTGAAAGCCAGAAATGAGCACTAAAGGATCATGGCCATAAGGAGGTCATTCACCAACACTATTACAGCCTTCTGAGAACAGCGGCTTAGTGTGAATCCAGATTCTAGAATCACAGGAGGAACGTAAGGCTAAAAAGGACCTTGAGAGGTCACTGAGGCCAGCCCTCTGCACTGTGGCAGGACCAAGTAAACTTAGACCATCCCTGTATGCAGCACAGTTGTAGCAGTGTTGGTCACAGGATATTACAGAGACAAGGTGAGCGAGGTAATATCTTTTACTGGACCAACTTCTGTTGGTGAAAGAAAAGCTGTTGAGCTTACACAGAGCTCTTTTTCAGGTCAGTCAGCCCAGAACTCAAGAGGAGCTCTGTGTAAGTTCACCAGCTTGTCTTTCTCACCAACAGAAGTTGGTTCAGTAAAAGATATTACCTCACCTACCCTGTCTCTTTTAGACCATCCCTGAAAGGTGTTTTTAAAAACCTCCAATGATGCTGATTGAACAACCTTCCTTGAAAGCCTATTCAAGAGTTAAACTACCTATATAGTTAGAAAATATTTCCTAGCATCTAACCTAAATCTCCCTTGCTGCAGATTAAGCCAAATACTTTTTGTCCTATTTTCAGTGGACATGGAGAACAATCGATTGCTCCTCTTTATTGCAGATCTTAACATATTTCAAGACTTATCAGGTCCCCGACCCCCAGCCTGCCTTTTATCAAGATTAAACATGTCTATTTTTTTCATCTTTCCTCACAGGTCAGGTTTTCTAAAACCTTTTATCGTTTTTATTGCTCTCCTCTGGACTCTCCAATTTGTGCACATCTTTCCTAAAGTGTGGTGCTGAGAACTGGACATTGTATTCCAGCTGAGGCCTCACCAGTGCAAACCAGAATCGGACAATTACGTCCCATGTCTTACATATGACATGCCTGTTAATACACTCCAGAACAGCAGCCTTTTTTTGCAGCTGCTTCACGATGTTGATTCTCAATTTATGATCCACTATAACCCCCAAATCCTTTTCAGCAGCACTATCACCTAGTCAGTTATTCCCCATTTTGTTGTTGTACATTTCATTTTTCCTTCCTAAGTGAAGTGCTTTGTACTTATCTTCACTTAATTTCATCTTGTTGAATTCAGACCAACTCTCCAATTTGTCAAGATTATGACTTCTAATCCTGTCCTCCAAAGCGCTTACAAGCCCTCCCAGTTTTCATTAAGCACACTCTCTACTCCATTATCCAAGTCATTAATAAAAACTTCACAGTAGATTCATAGACTCTAGGACTGGAAGGGACCTCGAGAGGTCATCGAGTCCAGTCCCCTGCCCTCATGGCAGGACCAAATACTGTCTAGACCATCCCTGATAGACATTTATCTAACCTACTCTTAAATATCTCCAGAGATGGAGATTCCACAACCTCCCTAGGCAATTTATTCCAGTGTTTAACTAACCTGACAGTTACGAACTTTTTCCTAATGTCCAACCTAAACCTCCCTTGCTGCAGTTTAAGCCCATTACTTCTTGTTCTATCCTTAGAGGCTAAGATGAACAAGTTTTCTCCCACCTCCTTATGACACCCTTTTAGATACCTGAAGACTGCTATCATGTCCTCTCTCAGTCTTCTCTTTTCCAAACTAAACAAACCCAATTCTTTCAGCCTTCCTTCATAGGTCATGTTCTCTAGACCTTTAATCATTCTTGTTGCTCTTCTCCGGACCCTCTCCAATTTCTCCACATCTTTCTTGAAATACGGTGCCCAGAACTGGACACAATACTCCAGTTGAGGCCTAACCAGCGCAGAGTAGAGTGGAAGAATGACTTCTCATGTCTTGCTCACAACACACCTGTTAATGCATCCCAGAATCATGTTTGCTTTTTTTGCAACAGCAGATGATTTCCTTAATTACTTGCTCCATTATCTTCCCTGGCACAGAAGTTACTACAGACCAGTTAGTTTTTCCTGGGTTGTTTTTATTTCCCTTTCTGTAGATGGGCACTATGTTTGCCCTTTTCCAGTCTTCTGGAATCTCTCCTGTCTCCCATGATTTTCCAAAGATAATAGCTAGAG
This sequence comes from Terrapene triunguis, assembly GCF_002925995.2. Classification (NCBI taxonomy): domain Eukaryota; kingdom Metazoa; phylum Chordata; order Testudines; family Emydidae; genus Terrapene; species Terrapene triunguis. Next base: position 36,969,897 of record NW_020664562.1, on the reverse strand, counting down.
GCTCAGATACCTCCTCTGTTAGCTCCTTGAGTATTCTAGGATGCATTTCATCAGGCCCTGGTGACTTGCAGGCATCTAACTTTTCTAAGAGATTTTTAACTTGTTCTTTTTTTATTTTATCTTCTAAACCTACCCCCTTCCCATGAGCATTCACTATGTTAGGCATTCGGTCAGACTTCTCAGTGAAGACCGAAACAAAGAAGTCATTAAGCATCTCTGCCATTTCCAAGTTTCCTGTTACTGTTTCTCCCTCCTCACTGAGCAGTGGGCCTACTGTGTCTTTGGTCTTCCTCTTGCTTCTAATGTATTGATAAAACGTCTTCTTGTTTCCCTTTATTCCCATAGCTAGTTTGAGCTCATTTTGTGCCTTTGCCTTTCTAATCTTGCCCCTACATTCCTGTGTTGTTTGCCTATATTCATCCTTTGTAATTTGTCCTAGCTTCCATTTTTTATATGACTCCTTTTTATTTTTTAGATCATGCAAGATCTCGTGGTTAAGCCAAGATGATCTTTCCTACCCAGCGGAATAGCTTGCTTTTGGGCCCTTAATAGTGTCCCTTTGAAAAACTGCCAACTCTCCTCAGTCATTTTTCCCCTGTCTTGATTCCCACGGGACCTTACCTATCAGCTCTCTGAGCTTACCAAAATCCGCCTTCCTGAAATCCATTGTCTCTATTTTGCTGTAGTCCCTTCTACCCTTCCTTAGAATTGTGAACTCTATGATTTCATGATCACTTTCACCCAAGCTACCTTCCACTTTCAAATTCTCAATGAGTTCCTCCCTATTTGTTAAAATCAAATCTAGAACAGCTTCCCCCCAGTAGCTTTTTCAACCTTCTGAAATAAAAAGTTGTTTGCAATGCAGTCCAAGAACTTATTGGATAGTCTGTGCCCCGCTGTGTTATTTTCCCAACATATATCTGGATAGTTGAAGTCCCCCATCACCACCAGATCTTGGGCTTTGGATGATTTGGTTAGTTGTTTAAAAAAAGCCACATCCACCTCTTCCACCTGGTTAGGTGGCCTGTAGTAGACCCCTAGGATGACATCACCCTTGTTTTTTACCCCTTTTAGCCTAACCCAGAGACTCTCAACACTTCCGTCTCCTATGTCCATCTCCACCTCAGTCCAAGTGTGTACATTTTTAATATACAAGGCAACATCTCCTCCCTTTTTCCCCCGTCTATCCTTCCTGAGCAAGATGTACCCATCCATATCAACATTCCAATCATGTGTATTATCCCACCAAGTTTCAGTGATGCCAACAATGTCATAGTTGTATTTATTTATTAGCACTTCCAGTTCTTCCTGCTTGTTACCCATACTTCTCGCATTTGTATATAGGCATCTAAGATACTGATTTGATCTTGCCTCCCAGTTTTGCCCTGACCCTCCTTTCTCTCTGCCATGATAGCCCACGCTCCCTCCTATTTCCGACCCATCTCCCAGGTCTCCATGTTCTCCACTTACCTGTGGGCTTTGCTCACCTGTCCCCGTCAAACCTAGTTTAAAGCCCTCCTAGACCTAGGACTGTCCCCTATGAGACTACACTAGATAAACTACAGGGTGTCACATCAAACCATTTATAACTACTCTATGAGCATGGTCTTTCAACCTGTTGTGCACGCACCCTACAGTAAATTCATCTAGGCCTCATTTCCCTACTTTGTTTTGAGAATGTCATGTGGGACTGTGTCAAAAGGCTTACTAAAATCAAGATATCACATCTATAGCTTCCTCCCTATCCACTAGGCCAGTAATCCTGCCAAAGGAGGAAATTACGTTGGTTTGGCATAATTTGTTCTTGCTATATCCATGCCAGATTTGTGAAGCATTCAAGATACTAGCAGAGGATAGACGCTGTTGGACTCTCACTCTTCTCTTTTCTCTCCCCAATGAGTCTACACAGGAAAAGGAGGCAGGCAGAAGTACCCAGCCTTAGCTTCTCAAGAAGCAATTGCTGACACGTAGTTTGTTTCTGTCATCCATTTACAGCAATATTCAGCATAAATAGTGAACATGGGGGATGTTTGTGAAATAGTGAAAGTGGTTAGTGTGCAGTTTAGAAACGATTTTGCAGCTCCAACAATGTGAGCAATAAAATATAGATTTAAAAAAAAAAATACGTCTAGCACTCACGGCACTAAGCATCTATTGCCTTGTTTATATTTCAAGTGGCACCAGTTTAACTCAAGGTGTTTAACAAAACCTGTTTAAATAATTTTAAAAAATCAAGGCAAAATCTGTGTTAAAACAAGGCTGCAGTTTAGAGAATTGCGAGTTCATGCACAATTAATTGTTCCATAGAATTGTGTTTTAGGATAGCCTTTTAGTTCTCCAGCTGTGTCAAAGTTCTTTGCAAAGTAGTTCAGGGATTCTGAAGGCAAAAGAGCAGCTCAACTACAGATCGCATCACCTTAGATATTAAAATCTAACACATATGAAGATAATTTTAAAGTGTGTGATTGTATAAACTATCAGAAACAGTATTTTGAATGTTGTTTTAGAACACGGGTTCTCAAACTTCATTGCACTGCGACCCCCTTCTGACCACAAAAATTACTACACGACCCCAGGAAGGGGGATCGAAGCCTGAGCCTGGGGGAGGGCAAAGCCCGAGCTCCACCACCCCTGCGCAGGGTGGACCAAAGCCAAAGGGCTTCAGTCCCAGGCAGGGGGCCTGTAACTTGAGCCCCGATGCCCAGGGCTGAAGCCCTGAGGCTTCAGCTTTGGCCTCGGGTGGTGGGGTTTGGGCTTCGGCCCCAGGCCCCAGCAAGTCTAAGCCAGCCCTGGCGACCCCATTAAAATGGGGTCGTGACAAACTTTGGGGTCCCAACGCACAGTTTGAGAACCGCTGTTTTAAAAAATTTTTGTAAAAATTAACGAAGTTTCACTTATTTACTGGTGCCAAGCGTACCTCTACCCTGTAATAAAAGATCCATAGCAGGGCTGTGGTTGGCCCAGGTCAGTTGACTCAGGCTCATGGGCTAAAAATAGCTGTGTAGACATTCATGCTCCCCCTCATGGGGTCCCAGAGGCCGGACTCCAGCCCGAGCATCTACACAGCAGTTTTACAGCTACTAAGCCACCCAGTGAGCCCAAGTCAGCAGATACAGGTCAGCTACGGGTGTTTAACTGCAGCATAGACATACCCCAAGAGAGTAACAACTTATTCAAATGCAGTTGCTAATACTGCTATTGGGATTTGAGGTCCATCAGTTTCTAAATGATTTACATTTAGAACAGGAAAACAGTTACTAATGCCAACCCACAGCAGATGCTGCCAACTGGCTGATCAAACCTTAGTTGTAGTATTATGAATGGCTTTGAGATTGAGTTATTTGTCTCACAATGGTATAATGTCTATTCCATTTTATACCTGAAGATTACCGTAACACGTATACTACATCTATGAACACAAACGCACTCCAAGTGTATGTGTGCCAGATTATAAATACATACATGCTTTTAAAAATACCTATGCTACACAATAATTAGGCAGAATTAGATTTTTTTTAAACTAATTTCTATGGATAATAAATTAAAAAAGCTTAAAATAAACATCAGTTTTTGCTGAAAATTATGTGTTCAGCATTTTTTCCCTATTTTCATCTATTTAAATTTTCACAGTTGTGGGAAATTATGGGGCGATAATTATTTAATGACAGTAGACACAGACTCAAAAAGTTAAAGCTTTATAAACATTAAAACACGAAGTGTCACCACATATCAAAATATAAAGTAAATATCCTTAATTCAAACTCTAAAAATTCTCAAGCAATATTTTTCTTACTTTCCCTATCTAAACGTCAATGTTCATCAATGGAAATATTTTTTCATCAGTTTGTATGTGTACACTAAAATTGACATTTACCAATAAAAATCTAATCCTTCCAAACCGAACAATACACTAATGCCACAAAAATCTATTTGTTCCATATAGCCACCTATTGCAAGGTAGAAAATACTGAAGACAAAATATAGTTTTATTGTGTTCCACAATAAAAGTGGAGAGGTTAATAAAGTGAACTATGATGATTTCATATTAGAAGTTTAGGTGTGCAATTTGGCGCCTGTACCATTCTTTGTAATGAAAGATGCTGGGAACATTAGTTTACAGAAAAATCCAAGAAGCACAGAGTTTAACTTCATATGGGACACTTTGTTTGTTGTTATTTTTAGCTGCATTAATACCTGTGCCACCTCCAAACATTTGGTCAATGCTGAACCATGAAAAAAAAAAAAAAGCAGAAGATACCTTAATGAAACAGACAAAGACTACTAAACAACCAACCATGGGATCAGCAGAAAGTTGGAGGAGTGAGAAAGACAGGAGTGCTTGGGGGGTGAGTGGGGAGGAACATGGGAGGGAAGAGAAAAGGAAATAATTCCTGGGGCTTCACTTCCTGAGCCAGTAGGCGAATACCACGCTGTAGAGCAGCGATACTCAGACTGAGGCTCACGAGCCACAAGAGTCTCCTGAGGCTCTTTGCAGCACATGATATTAAAACACTGATTTAATTATTAATCAAACTTCTTAACCAATCAGGATGCTTTGACTATGTTATTAACCAATGAAGTTTTCAACTTCCACTAAATTGTTAACTTATTTTGCTGTGAGAAAATTTGTATATATAATATAGTACTATAGTGAATGAAACAATGAATTCACACTACTATGGCTCATTGGGTAATGCCGATTGCTAATTGGGCTCCTGAACCACTGAGGTTTAAAGAACAGGAGTACTTGTGGCACCTTAGAGACTAACAAATTTATTAGAGCATAAGCTTTCGTGGGCTACAGCATCCGAAGAAGTGGGCTGTAGCCCACGAAAGCTTATGCTCTAATAAATTTGTTAGTCTCTAAGGTGCCACAAGTACTCCTGTTCTTTTTGCGGATACAGACTAACACGGCTGCTACTCTGAAACACTGAGGTTAAGTATCCCTGCTGTCGAGAATATGCCTCATGTCATTCCAACAGCAATCAGTCCAGCTGATTAAGGAACCCTATTCATTCAAAGGGAAGATTACTATAATACAGGAAGGAGATTTAAATATTGCTAACAATCACACAGCTGTAACAGTTCTGAGGTGTTCTCCTTGGAGTGAACAGGAACTGCATCTTGCTGTTATCTTGTATGACTGGAGGCCATAAGATACTAGGAGATAATTTTATTTATAACAGGTTGCTAGAGTTAACATGACAATGAACTAAGCTTCACAGAACATTTAGCAGTGCATTATTAATGGGTTTGGCTCTATGTCCTTTGAGTTTACCTACATGGCTGCTTAATGTTGCTTAGTTTTAACTAGGGGCTAGTCTTCACTACGGGGGTAAATCTACCTAAGTTATGCTACTCTAGCTACGTGAACAATGTAACTGGAGTCGACGTAGCTTAGGTCAACTTATCCTGGTGTCTTCACTGCACTACATCTACAGGAAATGCTCTCCGGTCAACTAACCTCAGGCCTGGTCTACACTGGGGGAAGGAGAGGGAGAGGAAATCGATCTCAGTTATGCAACTTCAGCTACGTGAATAATGTACCTGAAGTCAACGTACTTAGATCTACTTACTGCGGTGTCTTCACTGCGGTAAGTCAATGGCTGATGCTCCCCCATCGACTCCGCCCGCGCCTCTCACCCTGGTGGAGTACCGAGTTGACGGGAGAGTGCTCGGCAGTCGATTTATCGCATCTAGACCTGCTAAATCGACACCCACTGCATCGATTGCAGCAATGTTCATCTTCCCGGTAGTAAAGACAAGCCCTAGGATGGGGAAAAGTCTCTTGCTTTCTTTGCCTATCTTAACTATACTGTTCTGAGTTGGTTTTGTTCAAGTAGAACTCTTACATTAGTACATGTCCTGATTTCTATTATGTAGCCATCTGATGACAGACTTCTCCATTAATACTTTGCCATGGAAGCATAGCTTTGACAATCACCAAAGCTCAATTTAGTTCTAGTCTGGTTTCTGCCTAGTTGAGGGAAATAGTATTGAGCGTACAGCCTCTGTTCTAAGATATTCTGAGAAGAGCAGAATCTCTCCCTTGGGGTTTATCTTGCATGTCCCTGCTGACACAACCGCTCTAGAATCTCCTTTTCTTTGTAAATAGATCTAAGGCCAACTATAGATTCCATTTCAAAGCTATCCTAACCGCACGCACCTCCTTTGTATACTGTAACTCAGCAGTAGGTTTGAGGTGGAAAGCATCTATAATTAAAAATGCTCTACAGACATATAGCTGTACACATACAACAACAAATATTAACATCCAGCAGAGCTTAGCATTAAACACTACAGTAATGCTTAAAAGCCTCCCCACAATCTAAGATCCTATATTGATCATTATTTCTCTGGATGACAGACAACCGCACAACTGGCCAGATAACTTCAGACATTTAGCAATAGTCATGTCAGATGCCTGAAAACTAACATTTCCAATTTAAAGCAACAGGCCCCCATGCCAGAAGCATTTTTATTTATTTTTTAAATATAAATATGCATAAACACCCAAGTCAGTACTAGAGAAAACACAGGTTCTCTCCCCCATGCCTGTGTGGTATTAAAAGGGTCTCTGGCTGGATAAACTTCCCAATTTACCACAAAATGTCCCCTTTAAAGTATTTTAGAGTGGAAGGATGGGCCAGTGGTTAGTGTCCTAGTCAAGAACTTGGGATACCTGGGTTCAATTCCCTGATCCACCACATACTTCCTGTGTGACCTCACGCAAGTCACTTGGGAACTGAACCTCAGTTCCCATCTGTAAAATGGGGATAATAGTACAGAATACTATAGCAGTATTTCACACAGGTGTTGTGAGAATAAACACATGAAAGATTGTGAGGCGCTCAGAGACAGATGAAGTGGGGGGCCATGTACATACTTGAAATGGACATAAAAAAAAGCCAGTTAAAGAAACTTAAACCTACCAGCTTCACTGAGATTTATTCACTTCATTGCCAGGAATTATTTAGATGTAAATTTTGCTTGCGCTCAGCACATAGCCATGTCTGCCTGCTGTGTAACTGGGAATTCAACAAGATGTCGGTACCTTTGACATGGATTAATGAAACACTACGTATAACCATGACAAATCATTTACATGCTTTGATAATGGGAAAATGTTATCAACTTTTATTACAAACATTTTCCTATGGATCTGAAATCTTTTTGTCTGATAATTAACCCTCCACAAAAATCCAGTTTTTTGAGCATCTTCACATAACTGACGGCCACTCTCCTCCTGTGGCTACACTTTTTATTATTGTTTTACTAATGCATTTTTGGATTAGCAAAGAATGCAAAAAAAAATTAGTACAATGATATGCTTTAGAAAAAACATCGAATAAACACACGCATTTATTAAATAAAGTTTCATAACCTCGTGAATGGTGAATTTCCTGGGACTAAGTTAAACAGAATAAGTCTTTGTTCACCTTCATTGCCAAGACCTTTTTCAGAGAGCAAAAGAAAGTTTATTCAAAAAATTGGGTAGAGGAGGTTTCGACACATACTGTGAATACATAGACTCTACAGAGTAGCACAAAGCTGACATTCAACTCCACGTTTGTTGGCTCCGATTTATAAATGAGTACATTTTCCTCAAATATATTCCAGCTGAGTTGCCTTTGGCCTATCTCAAAGAGGAGTGGGGGTGAGGTGGGGAGCACAGAAAGACACTCTGAAATCTTTTCTGTTCACACCCAGTTTTCATATACTCATGATCTAAGCCATTGCCAGCATTGATTATTAGTTACATTAAACTTCTAATTAAACAGAAAAAAGATATTCCAACTAGTAGATATAGCTTTAGATCACAAGATTTCCCTATTTAAATGTCTATGCAGCATCACAAACATCCCAAAATAGTTTATAGTAAGTGTATATGGCTTGTGATTTTATTAAAGAAACAATGCTAGTAATTGCTTTCTATGATTATCTGTTTTCTCTACTGATATGCAAGAGATTTACTCATCTAACTGGTATGAATATTAATTGGCATTACCCATATAAATTCCTTCCATGTGAATGATAAAGGACATTCCCCCCACCATCCCCAATATTTAGCTGCTCCACCATTTCACTTTTTAGTATAAGCTATCTATGGGTGAAAGTTTCAAGTAGTATCAATTTTGGGGGAGATATATCAATTTATTTTACTAAGCGGTATGCAAGATCAATGCTTTTGTCAGTCCTAGAAGAACAAATTAAGCACACTTGCATGTAAGTAAGTTCTAAATTTGCATACAGATGTTAAACGCATTGATCTGCAGGCAGTCAGGCAATATACTGGTGAGTTGATATTAGCAAATATTAATATTTACAGTGTTCAAAATCCATCATAAAAAACCAACTACCTCTACAATTCAAAAAGAAAAAAAATCCAAGAAGTCTGCAGTTTTTCATCTTTCTAGTACAAGCTGATCAGCAATAAACCTACTCTGAAGTCTCCACTTCTTCCTAGTACTTGGTTTTAATTATTCCATTCCTCTTTAGGAAAAAGGAATTACTTAGTCCTTATGAAGATCAGTATAATGCCATTCCATGGATTTCATCAGAAATAAGGTGTCTCTTTTCAACAGTCACTAATTCTCTTAACTCTTTATACTTAATTTTATAGGGAACTTCTGTGGTTTCTTCAGTCCTCCCTCCAAAAATGATCCCTTACATCCAAATTCAGTACATGCCATATACAATTTACAAACAGAGCAGGGGGCCAAACTATATAGTATAGTTTTATATTTACATATAAATGGCAAATTTTGTAAAAAAGCAAACAAAAACAAGTTGATAAGTTACAGGAAATAGAAAGTCATTCTGCATTCACATCTGAGTTATGATGAATAGCAAAAAAACCAAACCCCATTTTCTCTAGCAATACAGAAGCATATATTTGACAGAAAACGTTTACTGTGCAACTAAAGACTTGCAATTTGGAACAAGAGTCCTACCTTTTGCGCATCTCCTGTGAAATAGGCTATGGCCAAGGTGGGAAGAATCATAAACAGTGCATTGTAATAAAGCAGACCATACTTTCCCAGCTCCTAGGAACAGGAAATAGTTGCGTATTTAGGTTGGCTCCACAAAACAGAGACATAAAACCTTATACATAAAGCTACACAAAACCAGGTCTCATCAGTGAAATAAATGTGGTATACCTGCATAGTTAGAAGTGAAACATGGACATTTTAAATATTATGAAATAAACCTGTCTTGCATATGATACTTTTAGAACCACTGGGCGAATTCTGTGCTTGGATGTTCTTTCAGAGACCCATAAAGGCATTGCTGAAATATTAACAACCATTAATATTCGGGTCTTAAAAACTCATGCACACTTTCAGGGACACAGCCATGTTTCATTTCAGATAGAGAAAGCAATTTGGTTTGGAATTCACAGAGAAGACAGAGAGGTCAGGTGTTCATCAGAATATGAGCAGTGCCTGGGCACCCTCTAAGTAAATGACCTCCATGGGCCCCACAACCAACCACGGATGTAGACAGAGCCAAACTGTGTTGGACCTGAAGAAGAGCTCTGTGTAGCTTAAAAGCCTGTCTCTCTCCCCAACAGAAATTGGTCCAATAAAAGATATTACCTCACCCATTTGTCTCTCGGACACCTGAAGCAGGAATCATGACTGAGCCCTCATTCTGGTTGAGTTTTCTGCATCATTATGGTTTGGCCCTGTTTACACCAGCAGCCAAAGCATTCAATAATAATTTTCTGAGAGAGTAGGCAAGGTGCATTGTTGGCAGAGTTTTGACATGAGGTATCTCAAACACAGACCAATTCCCAATATAGACAGAAAGAAGAGTGTACCTCCAGCAGGCTTGATGGAGCACTGTTTATCAGACTTGTAAAATTCTCCCTTATATTTTGTTCATTAGGCAATACTTTTACCTAGTTTGACTTCCATCCAGCAGGTTTGGAAACCTGGTTATAGTTATCATTGATCAAATGGAAGTGTCTTCACTGTCAAACAGATTGCAGCTATGCCCTGCAGCACTTTAAGATTGCAGGATATGTTTATAATGCTAAAATGGTTTATGACAGCATGCAGAAGAACAGATACACCCATACCTCGCTCAATAGTTTGCATGATATTTTGTCATTTCCCATAACAGTAGACTGGTGACATAAGCCACCTTATTCAAACACAAGATGCCTTCTCCTACGCTCAAAATATTCTATGCTACACAAAAACATGTAACTTCATCACAGGAAGCAAAAGGAGAAGACGACAACTAAGTAAAGCATTTTAAGGAACAGACTCAACATTCACAATAAATATAATCAAGAAAATGCTTCATATCATAGGCAACAGATGCCCCAAAAATTATTTACAGTGGCTTGTGTATCTTCCTGGCTACATTAATAGAAATGGAGTTCACTAGCAATGTAAAGGTTTGTCCTCTACTTTGTAGTTAAAAGTTACATTTAGCCCTCACACTGTATGTTGTGAACATCTGATAAGCTCATCCTTGTACTTTCAGGGTAGCCTAAACAATCAGTTTCTTTTTCTCAGATGTTGAACTACTAGGAACTTGGCAATATTGCTGAGACTCTAACAGAATACAGCACATGTATGTTTAGTGTTTATAAGGAGATGAACAGGGATTCCCAATTGCCCCAAAGTACACTATAGAGCATCCCTCAGCCTGTGTTAAAAAACTACACAGATGCAACAATAAGGACAGAAGTTCATTTCCAGGTCTGGCTGCAGAAAAAAGGGTAGAATAGGCTGACATATCAGCTCTCCCTGCCTTTGAAAGCAGTGGGAGGGAGGATGTGGTCAGTTCACTGTCTAGTGAAGAACCAGGTTTTTAATTCTTTTAAATGACCCTGACTTTGTAGCTAAATAGACAAATCTATTATTTCACCCAGATACAAATAAATATAGCTCCAACAACAGTGAATTGGTTATGCTTACAGTTTGATAAAACTGAATTTACAGCTTATTTCAAAATACATGCATCTGTATTTGCAAATAAAACAGAAGTGTCAAGTTAAGATCCAGAAAAATATTGTTCAGGACAAACACAAGAATAAGGAGCTACAAAAGTTCTACTTTAAATAATAGTGACAAGATGTGATGAGTTCAGTGACAGAGCACAATACCTGGGGAAATAAACAGTTCATCCAAACACCATATTACCAGCTGCAGAATACACTCACATTTTCGGTCTCCAACAATTAGCTTTCTATTCATTAACCCATAATGTTCAAAATTTTTAAAGTGGCAGTATTGTAGATTAGCTGTTACTTTGCAACACAATAATGTCATTCTTAAAGTGAAAATTGAAGTCAGCCTACCTTTGAATCCAGTTTCTGTTTTACATATGCACCATTTGCAGCTGTCAAGACATCATTAATCAGGATAAAAATATATCCTTCTAGATCAAATGCCAAGTCAGCACTGGAGGGGGAAATTAAGAATTTAAATTGCTCAGAGTGTAACATTAATAAAACTCCTCCATGTTATATTTTGTCTGATAAGTTCCATGTAGAAAAGGCGTTTCCAGTGAGCTTACCTGGCAGGCTAGCCTCTGCATTTGAGGCACTGAGCTACGACTCAATATAATAAATGCTGCATTCAGTACCACTAATTGTACAAACTAAGGCCCCAATCCCATAAATGCCACAAATGTTTACACATGCTTAACTTTACTAGCATGAGCTTGAAATCAGTGGAACTACTCCTGATAGTAAAGTCCAGCACATACGTAAGTGTTTGAGGATGGGGGCTTTAGTCTGGGACCGGAAGCCATTTTCTCCAGTTCTGGACTTTTTTTTTTGAATGAAAACATACAAACATTAGGCCATTAACTAGCCATCTACTCTTCTCACAAGTGAGTTTTTCCACTCACCTTGCCCTGACAATGAAATTCAATGTTTTGCACAACTTTAGCAATTTCCATTTAAAAGGATCATAAAATATTTTAAAATTAAGCTTTGACATGATGACTTAAGCCTTGTTTACACTAGAAAATTGTATTGCTTTCACTTATACTGATATAAAGGTACTTGTACCAGTATACTTTATTTACCTACTAGAAGGGGAATACGTTATAGTGGTAAAAGGCACCTTTATATCAATATAACTGCATCCACACTAGGGCTTTTACTGGTATAATTATAAGTCACACCCCTAACCAAAACAGCAGAACTTCAAGTGCAGACCCCCATTCTACCATTATCTACATGAAGGCTTCACCATAACCATCCCAGACAGTGGAAAAAATGGAAGCTGAACAAGGACAAGTTATGCTTTTAAGTTTAGAAGTTTCTAGCTGATCTATCTATTGCAGAACATGCCGGCAGGATTTCATCATGTAAGTGCTACCGTTAAATTGTTACAGTTTATGAATTCTAATTAACTTTGTAAACTAACCAGCATACTCTGTACAAGCCATTTAAAAAGACAAATAATATAAACTGTAAAAAGCTGTGTAATATAAAGCGGAAGGGACAAAAGCTTGAAGTCTTACCTAGCAGCTACAAATGCACCAATTATCATTGCAAACACTGTCATTTGAATGCCCCAAGAAAATTTCTTCCTGAAAAAAAGAAAAAGATACAAGAACCTTACTATCACTCATAATCACAGTTCAATTTTGACGTCGCAGTGCCATTTCTAGTACTAAGGGGAAAGCATTTGCTCTGGTCACAATTCAGACTGCCTGGTGCAGAATCAACATATAAGGAGCAAAGATCAGAAATTCTGGAAGAGCAGAATACTTCTGATTTTTTAATTAGGACTGATGGGGTGTAACACTTTAGTAAGTGCTATCTGAGCCCACTATAGTTAAAGATTTCAGATTGGCGTTGCAGAACTAGCCCCAGTATTAGATAACCTGAACATTCATTTGTGAGCTATTATCACTGTGGACCAGAAAAATACCATAATGCTCTGGTGACTGGCCACTAACACCGACAAGCCTGTGAATAGGAGACATTCTGGAGGGGAGGGGGAGAAAGGGGACGGGCCATCAATAATACACAGAGTGGGTTACCCTCGTACGATGTGGTGTAAGTCATTTTGGGATAGCCTCCTACCCAAAGAATTACAGGGTAGGAAGACTGACAAACCTACCTATACACACGGAGTTAATGATCTTGCTTACACGGCAAGTGAACAGTGCTAGAATCCAACTACATCAAGACAATTAATCTAGAGACTTGACCTCATCCAAGACTGCCAAAATACAGTACACCCCCATTGTAGGGAATTAACTGTGTGTTAACCATCTGGCATATGGACATAATCCTCGTGTAGAGTCAGCCTAGAGACAAATATGATAGAGATGCAGCATAGAAAGTGCCTTATTAGTGTAAGAATCTTAACATTTTCCTCCCTTAGCGATGTAGTTAAATATATAAACTTAATGCATTAGATTTTTTTCCCCTTTGATAAAAACGTGAAGGTGAAGGACCCATTTAGCATAAGATTATTTTATTAGAAAGAGAATGATGTATTAATCAGTGCTCTCTCTCTCTCCCGTGCCCCCATGTTTTTAAAGCCCAATTTATGGCCAACTAAATCTGACTGCACAAATCCTCTACACGCAAAGGCTTATTTAAAATGTTACAACCACTTTAACAATCTTAAAAATGATATGAATAAAAGATTGATAGTTTTGGAAATAACTCACTTGAGTAAAATTCCTTCAGCAAACATTGTAAACAGAATAGAAAACCTTCTCAGAACCGTGAACATTGGCAAGCTGCAAAAGAAAAAAAATAAGATTAAAATTGGGGGGGGGTCAAATTATAAAACTTCACAGACATGTTACACCCCAAGCTCATCCCCACAGTGATACTTTGAATCGACACCAAGTTACTTTATAGGAACTAAGATAAAGTTTAAAATCATAGCTATACAAAACTACCACAACAGTAAGGATTCCATGGCATCCCTCCTGGAAATCATTAATTTGATAGCCAAAAGGTACTTCTACACCTGTCAAGAACTTTTCACAGGAGAAAATCTCCATCTCCTACCAGCTGGATATAGAGCATGTGACTTCCACAGATTAACAATAATTTGATTTTGTAGGGCTATTTTCAAGCTCAAATCTATGAAATCCAGAGTAACAAATGAAGGTTGATTACATTTATTACCAAATGTATCTATTTATCTTAAGGTTTCACACAGTCCAATGTAAATAATCAAGTTGTATTAGAATGAAAAAAGTGTTCCATGAATAGATGTGTAGCTGATTGTGGGGTTCTTTCCCACTTCCCCTCAAAATAATGTCTCTTCAAATCAGCTAAGTCATACCATTTTCTCCCTTCTCCTGCCCCACCCTTCACCCCAGCAGATCCAAAGGCCAGCATCTTTTAGTACAGTTTCTCCCCACTCCTTTCCTTCCGCCTCCCCAGATGCTGTTCAAGCGTAAGAATAGAGACTCCTCTAAGATCATAGGAATGAGCTTCATTGGAGACACTGACAGATCACTAAATGCCAGTCAGGAGAGTGTCATCTTGTGATTTATGGCTCTTTAAAAAAAAAAAAAAAAACCTTGCACATTCCAAGGCCAGAAACGAGACATTGATTACTAGTTGCCAGATAATAGTTATAACCCTCATTCCCTACATTGCCACAAATCAAGCCCATGGTGATATTAAAGATCAGTTTCACCTTTATGTACAATCATAACACATTATAACCTCACTAAATAATAAAAGTTATCCGTACTTCAGTTTCTTTGTGCTGAAGAGTCCTGTGATTTGGTTCCCAAAATATAGAAGAGGTAGTGGAAACGTCTAGAAAATTATAAGAGGGACAACACTCAATAAAAAATTAGACAGCTAGAAAACTACCCATTCACATAGTAACATGATCAGAGTTCTTCAATCCTGAAATGCTTAGTTCTCACACGCACATTCAAACCTCAGATAATATAATAAAGCATCGACTCTATAACAACAGCTTTCAATTAGGGAATCATCTCAATATGGAGACAAGCAAAAACATTTGTGCAGCCTACTTTAAAACATGAGTTACAACACACACACTTTTGAAAAATGCATTTATCTTAAGCAACAGTTTGTGAAACATCAACCGAACATCTTTGGTTGCATATAGATACGGTCTTTAAAATTAACGGCAACATAAACTTGGAGAAAGGTACATACATGAGAACACAAAAATAAATACAGAGTACAACTGCTTTACATAGCAGAATTCTGTGCCGGATTGCATAATGTAATAAGGCAGAAACCATGTTATATTTGATGAATAAAGTATTTTAAAATGGTATATTTTTTAATAAAAAGCATTCTTTCATTCAAGTCTAGCTAACAGCACTAGATGTTACTGAACTTTTTAAAGAATATGCACATTTTAAAGTGTTTATACCTTAAAAGGATAGTAAGAACTGTATTTTACATTAGACACTATGAGGGAAAAATGTTTTACCTTTCGAGGTATATTTCTGTCAAAGTCTGGAAACTTCACCACCCTGAGCGCCTTTCCCACCCAAAGCACAGTTACCGTGGCCAGCATCTATAAGAGGAGCACAAAACACTCACTGTTCCATCCCGACAACCCTTCCCATGCACTACTAGAAACATGCAATATTCAGGAATCCAACTAACCTGGCCTAGTCCAACACATAGCGAGGAGGGAAATCTATAGTAAAAAAAAAAAATACAAAAGTCAGCAAAGTCAACATTGTACTTTCAGTCAATCACATTCTAGAGAGAGAAAAACTACATGAAAATACAATCTGCCCTCCTGTCAAAGTTTGCTCTTTAGCTAAGCCTAAATGTTAGCCTTTTAATATTTGCCTTAAAGCATTTCCTGGTCAAAGCTTAAAAAAGCTGGCTGTACCGCCTGAGCTAACG
This sequence comes from Terrapene triunguis, assembly GCF_002925995.2. Classification (NCBI taxonomy): domain Eukaryota; kingdom Metazoa; phylum Chordata; order Testudines; family Emydidae; genus Terrapene; species Terrapene triunguis. Next base: position 36,954,044 of record NW_020664562.1, on the reverse strand, counting down.
GCAGACAACACCCATGACCCTACAGCTTTGGGATGCTAAAGTTTGTTCTCCCCTGGCTCACATTCTCAGTGACTCTAAACACTTCCCTGCAGGCAGTGAACCTGCACCCCAGCTTGCTCCACGCCAGGGGAACCCCCCCAGCGATTAGCTAGCGAGCTCATCCAAACCTGCCAACACCCTGATGCAGCAAGTGCCAAGCAAGAGTCACAGCCTGTAGCTTAGCTGGGGGCCAGGATCAAAACAGGGGCCCCAAGCACACCCACCCCCGTGCCCGCAGCCGGGGAAGGCGGGGGGAGGGGGGCGAACCCCCC
>NW_020664562.1:36937546-36953723 GCF_002925995.2 Terrapene triunguis | reverse complement strand
GGGAAGGCAGAGGGGGACGCCCCAGCCAGTGCCCGCCCGACTGGGCTACTCATGGGGCTCCAGCTGATGCCCCCCGCCCCGCTCGGTGCTGTGACCGAGCAGCTCCCCTGCGCGGAGGATCCCCCTCCCTGGGCCCGGCGGCGGGGGGAAGCTCTGCGCCGGGCCCCGCCGCACGAGTTAATGTGCAACCAGCCCCCGCTCCCCCACCCCGCGGCGCCGACCTTTGCCCGGCGCACAGCGCCGCGCGGGCGGCCCGGCTCACCCGTAGCTGGTGAGGACGCTCTTGTTCACCACCACGATGAGGAAGGAGCTGAACCCGTAGAGCGCCGCCGCCAGCAGCTTGAGGCAGACGCTGAGGCTCGGGGCCGCCATGCCCGGCTCCTCATCTCCGCCAGCGGGGGCTTCTCGCGGCGCCCCGGCTGCCTGGCGTCTGCGCGCGGCGGCCGACATGGCTGCAGGGGCACGTCAGACGGGCGGGGGGCGGTGCCGGGCGCGGAGCCCAAGGGGGCGGCCGATTGCGCCCGCCCGCCTGAGGGGAGGAGCGCAGGGGCGGGGGCTGGGCGATGCTCGGCCGGGGGGCAGAGCGCGCGGGGTTGGCCTGGGGCCGCGGGACTTTGGGCCGTCACCAAGTCCAGCCCTCGCGCTGAGGCAGGACCAAGTCAACCTAGAATCATCTCCCACAGGCGTGTCCCCGACCTGTTCTTACAAACCTTCCCTGGCCCTGAGTCCACACATTCCCTTGCCAGGCGAGCCCCCCGCGACACTTTTCTCTAGGGCTCCCTTGCTGCAGATTAAGCGCAGTAATTTTTGTCTTATCTTCACTGGCTTTGGGGGGGACAATTGATCAAATACCTCAAAGGCTCTTGTAAAGAGGACGGTGAAGACTGTTAGCGGGTTCTGCCTCACTCTTCTTTTCCCAAGATGAAACCGGCCCGGTTTTTGTTAACCTTTCCTCAGAGGTCAAGTTTTCTCAACCTTGTACTATTTTTGTTGCTCTCCTCTGGACTCTTTCTCGTTTGTCCACATCTTTCCTAAAGTGGGGTGCGCAGAACTGGACCCAGTCTTCCAGCTGAGGCCTTAGTCGAGCCATGTAGAGCAGGATCATTACCTTCTCGGTCTTACACAGGACACACCTCCGTTAATACATCCCACAATGATAGTAGCCTTTTTTGCAACTCATTCAATTTGTGCTCCTCTATAACCCCCAGATTCTTTTCAACAGTACTAACGCCTACCCCATGATTCCCCATTTTGTAGTTGTGCATTTCATTTTTCCTTCCTAAGTGAAGTATTTATTGTGACGGTTTGCCTCCCCCTTAGGATGCCACCTGATGTGCTGAGATACCACTGATCCTGTCTGTTATGCCAGCCTGGGTACCCTTTTTACCTGTCTTGCTGAGCCAAGCAATTCTATTAAGCCTCCTCCAGCACACACACACACACACAAGCAGGGCCATGCCAAACTGCAGAACGAAACAGACACTGAGATCAGTTCTGGGAAGGCTCAGTTTAAGGGATTTGCCCACAGCACTCAGGTGTCCACCTCCCTAGGGGTGGAGACCCAAAGATGTATTATGAAATCTGCCTCCTCCCTCAGTGTGTAGGAAGGTATGCACAACCTCTTATCTCCCCCCCCCCCCTCATTGTGCATTGCACAAACTGGGTTATATTATAAACAAGAAATCAGTTTATTAACTACAAAAAGTGAATTTAAGTGAATATAAGAGATCACTGACAGAACAAAGCAGATGGAGCAAATAAAATAAAATAATCATAGAATATCAGGGTTGGAAGGGACCTCAGGAGATCATCTAGTCCAACCCCCTGCTCAAAGCAGGACCAATCCCCAGACAGATTTTTACCCTAGTTCCCTAAATGGCCCCCTCAAGGATTGAATAACCCTGGGTTTAGCAGGCCAATGCTCAAACCACTGAGCTATCCCTCAAACCACTGAGCTATCCCCCAAAATGTAATTTCTCACCCTAGATATTGTCACAGGTAGATTACAGAAAGTCTTGAAAGGCAACTGCACTGGCCTGCAGCTGGAGATTTCAGGTATTTCCACTCACAGACTGGACGCCCTCCCAGCCTGGCTTCAACCCTTCTCCCCTCAGTCCAGTTCTTTCTTCCAGGTGTTTTTCAGTGTCTTTTTGGGTGGGAAGGCAGAGAACCTCGACGATGTCACTGCCCTGCCTTATATAGCTCTTGTGTATGGCGGGAACCCTTTGTCTCCCAGTGGAAGAACTCTGGCATTCCAAGGGGTGGGTCCAGTCCCAGGTGACTCAGACCCATGTCTCTGCAGGGCTGTGACAGCCATTATTTGTAGGCTGTGTGGAGCATCCACAGGAAGACTAAGCCCTTTCACAGTCCACTGTCTCTGCTAATGGCCCATTAGCCCTGTCTGGCTTTTCCATTGTTGTACTTGAAAGGCTGGTTGGGGGTGACACCCAAAGTAACACATTTGAAATACAGATACATAATTAATATTCCTAACTTCAGATACAGAAAAGATACAGGCATACGAATTGGATAATCACATTCAGTAAATCATAACCTTTCCAATGATATCTTACATGAGCCACCTTGCATAAAGTATATCTCAGTTATGCCATTCATATCATAAGCATATTTTCATAAAAATATGGCGTGAAACATCACACTTATGTTCACTGAATTTCATCTTGTTGAATGCAGACCAATTCTCCAATTTGTCAAGATCATTTTAAATTCTAATAATGTCCAACACAATGCATGCAACCCCTCCCAGCTTGGTGTCATCTGCAAATTTTATAACCATATTCTCTCCTCCACTACTATCCAAGTCATTAATCATTTTGAATAGTACCAGACCCAGGACTGATGCCTGTGGGACTCCACTAGATGAGCCCTCCCAGTTTGACAGCAAACAACTGGTAAGTACTCTTTGAGTAGTGTCTTTCAGCAGTTGTGCACTAACCTTATAGTAAATTCATCTAGTCCATATTTCCCTAGTTATAAGAATGTCATGATGGATTGTGTCAAAAGCCTTATTCAAATTGAGATATATCACATCTACTTCTTCTCCCTATCCACTAGGTCAGTAACCCTGACAAAGAAGGAAATTGGGTTGGTTTGGCATGATTTGTTCTTGACAAATCTTTTCTGGCTATTTCCTATAATGCTATGTCCTGTAGGTATTTACAAATTGATTGTTTAATAATTTGTTCCAGTATCTTTCTATGTATCAAAGTTAGTCTGACTGGTCTATAATTCCAATGGTCCTCTTTATTCCTCTTTTTAATGATAAGTACTATATTTGCCCTTCTGCAGTCCTCTGGGACCTCACCCGTCCTCTGTGAGTTCTCGAATATAATCACTAATGGTTCTGAGATTGCTTCAGAGCATCATAGTTTGAAGTTAATCAGGCCCTGCTTTCTTGAATACATCACATTTATCTAAATATTCTTTAACCTCTTCTTTCTCTATTTTGCCTTGCATTCTTTCCCCCTAATTGTTAGTATCAATTGTGTTAAGCATCTGGTCATCGTTAACCTTTTTAATGAAGACTGAAGCAAAATAGAAGACAATCTCGGGGGGAAAAAGGTATGCAGGACAGCTGGCAGTTTCTCAGGGAGACAATATTAAAGGCACAACTGCAAACTATTCCGAAGTGAAGGATAAATAGGGAGGATAGTAAGAGGCCAATATGGCTCCATCAGGAGCTTTTTAATGACCTGGAAATCAAAAAAGGAATCCTATAAAAAGTAGAAACATGGACAAATTGCTAATGAGGAGTACAGAACAACACAAGAATGTAGGGGCAAAACCAAACAGGCTGTCAAGGCTGTATCCCCACTTTGAACTTTAGGGTACAAGAGTGGGGGCCTGCATGAGGACTTCTAAGCTTAACTACCAGCTTAGCTCTGGTCCCGCTGCCACCATTCTCAATGGATTCCCTCCCTGGGAAGCCTTGAGAAACCTTTCACCAATTCCCTGGTGAATACAGATCCAAACTCCTTGGATCTTAAACAAGGAGAAATTGACCCTTCCCCCCTCCTTCCTTTCACCAACTCCTGGTGAATATAGATCCAAACCCCCTTGGATCTTAAAACAAGGAGAAATCAATCTGGTTCTTAAAAAGAAGGCTTTTAATTAAAGAAAAAGGTAAAAATCATCTCTGTAAAATCAGTATGGAAAATAACTTTACAGGGTAATCAAACTTAAAGAGCTCAGAGGACCCCCCTCTGTCTTAGGTTCAAAGTACAGCAAACAAAGATAAACACTCTGGTAAAAGGTACATTTACAAGTTGAGAAAACAAAGTAAAACTAAGACGCCTTGCCTGGCTTTTTTACTTACAAGTTTGAAATATGAGAGACTTGTTTAGAAAGATGGGGAGAACCTGGATTGATGTCTGGTCCCTCTCAGTCCCAAGAGCGAACAACCCCTTAAACAAAGGGCACAAAACAAAAGCCTTCCCCCCCCCCCCAAGATTTGAAAGTATCTTGTCCCCTTATTGGTCCTTTGGGTCAGGTGTCAGCCAGGTTACCCGAGCTTCTTAAGCCTTTACAGGTAAAAGGATTTGGAGTCTCTGTACACAGGAGAGCTGTTACCCTTTCCTTTATAGTTATGACACAGGCTAATGCACTAAATGAGTTACACCTAGCAAGGGACATAAAAAGTAATAAGAAGAGGTTCTTTAAATACATTAGGAGCACCAGAAAGACAATGGAAAGTGTAGTTCCGCTACTTAGCAGGGAAAGAGAGCTAATAACTAATGACATCAAGAAGAGTGATGGGCTAATACTTCCAGTTCTTCCTGTTTATTCCCCATATTCCTTGCATTTGTGTATAAACATCTAAGATGTTAAACAGATTCCCCCACTGATTTCCCTCTTTTTGCTCCTATGACCCCATTGTAATTTTCCACATCCCCCTCAATATCTAGCTCTCTGTTAAGGTCACTTCTTTTTATACTCACCTGCCCCCTTTGAACCTAGTTTAAAGCCCTGCTCACTAGGTTGGCAAGCCGGTGCACAAAGATGCTCTTTTCCTCTGTAGTCAGGTGGACCCCATCTCTCCCAGCAGACCTTCTTCCTGGAACAGCAGCCTGTGGTCAAGGAAGCCAAAGCCCACACATTGAAATCATCTGCGCAGCCATGCGTTCATCTCGAGGGTAAAGGACCAGGCAGGGCCATGCACATCCTAAACTGGGAGGATGGCTAAGATCAGAACCTACACTCCTGACCCTGGAGTCACTGCTGATCTGCTCAGGGTCATACCTGGATGAGCAGCATGGGGGAGTGGTCAGAGGGATGGATGAACCTTGGTAAACTTTGTGTAACATTTCAGATGCAGGCTCCAGGCAGGCAGCACACCTCCCAGGACATTATGTCAGGTCAGCAGATGGATGCCTCCATCCCCCTCAGAAGGGAGTCCCTGACCACCAGCATCCTACACCTCCTCCTGTTGGGTGCAATGGCCATGAGCCTCCCAGCTTTTGGGGCGAATGACTCCTCCTCCTCAGCCACTGGGGTCTGTTCCTCATCTCCTGTTGCCAGTACAGCATAATAGTTCTTCATCTCAATGCATGGGGGGGATCTGGGTGGAGAGTGGAGCACTATCTATTGCCCGAGGTGGCCAGCAGCTATTCTCCTTCCTACGCTGGTGCCACTGTAGTCATCTGTATTCAGCTAGCATCCTCCATCCCAAATGTTTCCATGTGCAGCCTGTCCTGTCAATGAAGTCCTTGTGCTCCTAGATTAAATGCCGGTGAGCCATCTCCTCGTGCCGCTCTTACCTGCTCCCTGAGGGAGTCCACCAACAGACACCTCTCACACCGAGTGGTTCCCCCTGCCTGGCTTTAATCAGCAGGGACATGCAGGCCACATTCCTAGCAAGTCGAGACCAGGGCCCGGATGGAAGCCTCCAGGGTCAGGATGCCTCTCTGGCAGAGGGCCCCATAGGTGCAGGCAGAGGAAGAGCTGGCAGTGATGTTGGCAACACACCATTTTCCTCCCATTGTAGAGTACCTGCAAATTAAGGAAAACAACACACAATTTATATCCCTGCCTTCCTCAGCTGGCTAATTCCCTTAGTATCCCAGCTGCCTTTGCCTTACCAGCCACGGCCCTACAAACAGTTGGAATCTGCCTCTAATCACTGGCCTATCCAATCAAAATTGCTCTTCTCTCACTTCAAAGAGCCCTGCTAGAAGCAGGTGATAACTCATCTAACTGCAAGGCAACCAAGTCTAAATTTCAAAACACAGCAACGAGCCCAGTCCTATCAAATTCAATAGCAAGTTCCCAGCACCGGAAATGCTCCTCTTTCACTCCCCAAAGTTAATCAATAACAATAAGACAGAAGTGCCCCAGAGATACTCACCAGATGGTTAACTCCAGTCTTCCAGCTGCCTTCCTCTCACCAGCCACCAGAAGCCTGCAGAGGTGCTGGGGTTGTAGTGAGAGCTGGGGGTGAAATATAACATGCTGGTGGATGGAAGGATTGTACAGGGCAAGAGGAAGGATTTGCATGGTGTTGGATTTAGAATATATTGAACAATTTTAAATCTAAAAGAGCCTTCAGCTGCCAGCATGAGTGGAGAGATGTCTCCGTTTGGGCATTCAGTGATGATCCAGCCACATTTACAAAAATAAATCCATAGTTTTCAAAAATACATACAAAGGCAACAGGGATGTTGGGCAGACAAAGATATATTTTGGAGTCTAAATAGTTGGCTCTCTTTGATGTAGCAAGGTCAAAGAGAACATGAACTTTGCAACTTTGACACTTTACAAGAAAGGTTACACAGCTCGGCAACAAGCATGTGGGTGGAGCTGTGTGAACTTAATTAAGGAAATAAAAAAAAAAAAAGACAAAATGACCCCAACATCAAATCTGTTCCTCAGTAATTTCATTTATAGGCAAAGCATTACAAATACAGTGTTTACATGTACAAACTCATCAGCTCAGTTCAGAAACCAAATGAGGTGCTCAGCTATGTTGCATGTACTCTAGCAATGTAAGGAGATAAAGCCAAGGGCCCATGGACTTGCATCACCATTTAGGCACCTAATGATTGGAAGTGTGGGGTTCTTACATGTTGCTTACTGAAAGGGTTATAGGAGTGAAATTGCATGTCTATTCAGAAGTTCAAACTATCAGGTCTGAGTACAATGTGTAAATTTAGCTTCGTCTGGTAAGATATCTTCTAAGTAGCATGATGAAAATCTGCATTCATTTCAGTTCCAAACACTTCCCATATGGAGACAATCTATCCCACTGAAAGCCTTTTCTTCTTCTTTTTTTTAAGTGCCTGTGATTTAATATTACCTGAGAATAAGTGAATCAAAGTAGTCATTAGTCTACGCATGTTGTCTGCAATGTATTTTATGGAGAACTCCAGCCTAATCCAATGTTGCTAAATATTAAAAGCCTAATTCCACTAAATACAATTTTGTTAACATTGCAAGGGAGGACTTGGGCTAGAATCTTGAAATATACAACATAGATGATAAGCAATGTGAAATTCACAGTACTGGATGTTGTAAGATTTTTTTAATCTATGCAATAAATTAAGGAAGAAAGGTGGATAATATTCTAAATACCTTTTCTCTCTGTATTTAAAAGTAAAGATAATATCTTAATGCATTAAAATGTTCACACACAGTGTCATTCAGGATTTAAAAGTAGTAACTTCTGTGCTTGAAATAGGAGTTTAATGCTTCTTATATGTGCCTAGTAAAACCATTGAATAAAGGCCTATCAATTATCGTAATTTTTAAGAGACACACATCCCCTTATAATTGCTATATCATAATTCATTGTAATGGCAAACATCTCATGGTTTACATAAGTTCATGTACAGAATAATAGCTGTTCTGAGAAAAAATTACCATAACATCTAGATTGGCAGATGCATTCATTTCAGAAATGGATCGATCCCATATATCTTTGGTAGCCCATTGTTAGACATACCATCAGTTAATTGTAACGACTGGTGTCCTTTGGAGTATCGGTGTCATCTGTAAATTCAGCCTCAACTTTTTTTATCTTGAATTCTGAGGCATCACATTGTGCGGTTGGTATACTAATAATTGGATGATTGAAGTTAACAGGTAATGATGCTGGACGTTCAGGTAGCATTGCTTTTTTCTGGGGCTCAGGGCCGTTGTCTGGCACTGCATGTGAATTTTTCAGTGATGCTGAAGATCTGCGAGTGCTCCAGAATTCCACAGTATTATCCCATTCTTGGCCTTTCCTACTATCTATGCAATGTTCCTTATTATTTAGCTTTATCTCAGCTGATGTTTCTTCCTTGCAAGAAGCTGGTTGAGAACACCTGGCAGGTTTGGATATTTCATTGTTCTGACTAAGTGGAGGTTTTTCCTTAAAACAGGCCCCAGATAGAATAATCCTTTTGTTTTCCAAATGATCACGTTTCATTGAGATTTTGTGAAATGACTGTGAATTGACATTTGGACAGTCAGGTATTTTAATAGGTTTTGTTATGGATATATAATCCAACTGTGACGAATGAGCCAACCTGCCTTTTTTATGAAGCTGGGAGACCACGGTTAGTGGCTTGCTGTAAGAGCCGTGAGATTTAGTGACGGTTGCTGCATTTGCTTTAGCAGATTGGTGTGCTGCAGCTTTTGGGTTTACTCCAAGTATAACAAGGCCATCAGGGTTACATTCAGCCCTTGTTGCTGAAACATTCCTGTCTTTTGATGTAAGCTTACTGATTGGTACTTCAACATCATGAAAGCTACCAACTATTTTCTGCACAAAAGTTTTTTCCTTCTGTGAATCTTTTAAGCTCCTACTTTTTCCATCTGAAGATAAAATATGAATATTGATTTTCCGTTTCCCAGATAAAGTTCTTTTTAGCTTTTTATTCCCTTTCACAGCTACATTAAAAGTACTCTTTTCTTCCTTTCCAACTAAGGCAAGGGCATAATCACAGTTGTTTTGTAAAACGGAATTTGGATTTGTTTGTACCTCACCATTTTCCTTTTCTGAGTCATAAGACACTTTATCTCCATGTAAATGCAGCCACCTCTTCAAAATAAAGTTTTGCATATATTCTTCTTCAGCATAAATGATGGGGTATGTTTCACTCACTTTCTGTAGGAAAAAAAATTGAACTTTAGTTTGCTCCTTTCTTACTGATATAGTTTCTGAGATATTTGCATAAAGAAGGCCAAGAATGTATTGAAGATGCAGAAATATATAGGATCAGATCAGATAATATAGCAAGATATCACACTAACAGTCACATGGTTCTGATATCCACATAAACTGTATTTATCGTACATTTTTGACACTTGTTTCTAGCCAAAGCAGAGCATGAGTATCCACGTACAATACAGAAAACTGTAGAAAAAACAAAAAAGAGATACATAGAGGTCCCAGTGGAAGGAAAGACCTCCAGAGTTTTTTTGAAATCTTTACATAGGTCTGAAAAAAATAGCCAATAACTCCAGAAACAGAAAATACCACAGCAAGTGAATTCAGGCTCCATGGCTAGAGTTCATTCAGGACATGTTTGATGCAAGTTAGCTCAAACGTCAATCCTAAAGAAGTCTGGTCAGACCACGGGGTTCAATTGCCAACATAAAGCACAAATTGCATTTTACTAGGCCTTAAAATTAATCATGAAATCTTAAGCCTTAAAGCATTGTGAATGTGTGTATTTGTCCTTACTCCTCTTTACTGAGGGACTAGTACCACATCCGTATTCATCACCAATTCCTCATCTCCTTTCTCATCTGCATGCTAAGCAGGTGCCCTACTCCCTTTCCGTTATCAAAAAAGCCTCTCAACCATTGTTGGGTGCCAGAATGTGCCCCCACCCCCCAACCATCTGCAGCCTGCACTACTTTCTCGCTCTGTTGCTAGCTCTAAGCCAGTTCCTCCCTGTCACCAGATCCCAATAGAGGTCTCTTCCCTCACCCTGCTGGTTTGCAAACTGAGCAGGAACTGGCAGCAGATCATGTCAAGTGTGCTGGAAATGGGATCAGGTTGGCTCCTTCCAAGAGTCCTAATTTACCCTATTCTTCAGGGGCTAAAAATTGCACTCACTCCCTTCTCTCCAGACAGCCTTCAACTGAGAGCCTAGTACACTGGCCAGAAGCTAAGGTGTAGACATATGATGTAGGGCGGTGGCTCTCAACCTTTCCAGACTATTGTACCCCTTTCTGGAGCCTGATTTGTCTTCTGTACCCCAAGTTTCACCTCACTTAAAAACTACTTGCTTACAAAATCAAACATAGAAATACAAGTGTCTCAGCACACTATTACTGAAAATGGCTTCCTTTCTCATTTTTACCATATAATTATAAAATAAATAAACTGGAATGCAAATATTGTACTTACATTTCAGCATATAGTATATAGAACAATATAAACAAGTTGTTGTATGACATTTTAGTTTGTACTGACTTCGCTAGTGCTTTTTACGTAGCCTGCTGTAAAACTAGGCAAATATCTAGATGAGTTGATGTATCCTCTGGAAGACCTCTACATATCCCCGGGGGTACATGTGCCCCTGGTTGAGAACCACTGATCTAGGGCGGAATCCTGGCAAAATCCCCATTGACTTCACTGGGGCCAGGATTCCACCCCTGCTATGTATACTATTCCAAATACGGATAATGAAATAGCAAGCTATTATTGTAGGAATCTCAAGTGTTCAGAAGTCTAGTCTTATTTCAGAATAGAATATTCTTTTAATAACAGTATGCACTAGCATACAAGACCCGTTGTAAACTTTGCCAAACACAACAGGGACAGTAAACAGGACATTACCACCACCGGCCTGGGAGATTTTGCTTTCGGAGAGCCCACATTGATTATTTTGGCATTTGGTTTTTCCATTTCATCCTCAATAGTCAAGGAGATGTGGTTTTTCTTTTCTTCTGAAGCAGATTTAGACAGGTGAAAATTATTCTTCCTTTCTGTTTCTTCAAGATTAAAAACACCTTCTTTCAGAGGAGCTTCATTTCTTAAAATAAAGAAGGCCATAGTTAAACAAGTGATGATGCAGATAGCTGCTTGTTACCTGAAACATGTTCAGACAACAATGTTTTAAAAGCAGGTATGGGCATTCAGCTTAGGATATGACAACACTTCATGCTGGAAGTGTAATTCCCACCTCAGGTGGACGTGCGCATACTAGTTTTGATTGAACTAGCATGCTAAAAATAGCAGTGTAACCACAATGGATGGGCTAGCTGCCCTGAGTATAATCCCGTCCCAGACCCTTGGTACTTAGCCTGTCCACCCATCTGCACCTCTATGGCTACACTGCTGTTGCTAGTGCACTGCGCTGATCAAAGCTGGCACACCTACATCCACCTGAGCTGGAAATTATACCTCCAGCTCCAGTGCAGACAGCTTTTCCTGAAGGTTTTGCTCATCATGAGAATTGCCAAATCTCAGGCTGCAAAAAGGAGAAAGAACTAGGCTTTGTGGAAGCGCACAGGCAGAGTTTCAAAAGAGCTCAGTGCCCAGCAGCGCCCATTGTGATACTGAATGTAGGTGCTGCACAATTGTCCTATCATGGGCTGCCACTGAGTTCTCCTGGGGTCACAGCTTAATGGGGTCCATCGACCCCTTCCATGGCTCAGGGACATTGTATGTCATGCAACAGGCTCAGACATTACCTCTAATGTCCAGCAGGGTCTGGCATGACCATTTGTCCCCATGCTGATTCAAGCCATGAGATGCAGAGCCCTCATGCTAACAACCCCCATCTCGGATACATTGAGAATGGTCTGTCAGACAACTCACTTTCAACATGGGCAGCTGAGGTGACTCACCTGATCTAATTCCTTCTCTGCCTTCCCCTTTAATCAGCAAAGGCTGCCCACCTCTCTGGTACACAGAGCAAAATCAGCTCAACACTTACATGCAGTCAGGTCTGAATGGGGTATAACAATGGCTCAACAGTGCACAGCAACACTAGGCAACAGCTTAGGAGAGGTGAAGAATACCATAACCAGGTGAAACTGCAGGGGCAACGTAAGTAGGCAGACGGCAATTACTTGAGTTAGAATTTGACCAGGACTCCCAGGTTAATGTCTTTGTCCTTGCAAAAGTGCCAAGGAGATCTTTGATGACCAGCATGACTTGTCTTTTAAGCTTTACAATAAAAATGGCACTTTAAGCAGCACAGGGCTTCTTAGCATCATCCAGGGGCATTGGTTCAGTATTGAGAGCTACCCACTGAATTGCTAGTACCACTTCCTGCTTCGTCATCCTAGGCACTCTTTGAAGTTCTCCACTCCAACGACTGCCCAGGCCTGACTTTACTTGTCTTGTGAGATCTAACCGGGTAGTAAGGCCAGTCATTGACTATTGGGATGCCACACAGTAGGTCATTCAGAAAGTAATTCAACTTAGATTTGCAGTAATATTTACAGTCTGTCAGTAATTACCTTTCTTTCAGACCATCTAATGGCAAATGGCCATTTACACAGACTCTGATTTTATTGTCTCTCTCTAGCTGTTGAGCAACGAATTTGCCAGCTTCCCCATAAATACTGTATTGCGCTATCTTGTCCCCTGAAAAGACAGTGAGTTTTCGTATGTGATATGTATACGTGCAAATAAGGGAGATAAAAGTTACTTCTCACAGGCTGCTGTTGGAAAATAGTATAGGCGTTAGGTATTATAAAGCACATGGGAGAGCTTCAGCAAATCCCATCAGTGGTCTAAACTGACCGATCCTGGCCTACAGCTTTGCAGAGAGGGTGTCTTATGTTGTCTTCATCTTTGACAGTATGGTGCTGCAGCAATAATACATTCAGCCATAAGGATTTCTTCTTCAGAACAAGGAATTCAAGATGGTAGCAGAAGTGTGGCAGGTCACATAGAATTTCCCATCTTAGGGAACATTGCACATTCCTACAGTTACTCACGTTTTTGTTTTTTTCTTAAACTGATGTCATAAAAATAAATTAAATAATTAAAGAAAAATGTAAGTTGAACAAGTTAGAATTATGCACATTTAATAGCCCATTTAAGCAGGATGTGTCCTTTTACCCAATTGTCACTGCTAATTTCTCCAAGTAAAACTTTCCTTCTAATTCAAATCTAAAGCAATGCAATGCTACTGGTAAATCTCCAGGTATTTTCCTCAACTGTAGATACATAAGGATTTCACTGATTCTTACCAATTAAAGCTGTTAGAAATGACTCGTCATTCTGACTACTGGCACTTTTAGGAGGGCACCAATGAGAAGTGTCCATATGGTCAAGAGTAGATGGTAAATGGGCTTGGCTATCTTGCTGACAGAGGACATCCAACTTCAGAACATTTTCAACCTGGATATGAGGAAGTATGTGTACATGTTAACATTATATCATATTTGTAATGAGCCACCATTAAAAATATAACCCTAACATGAAAACTTTTAACTTATCTTCATGGCAAATAGTATGTCAGAAACTTTAAATGATCATGCATTTAAAGCAAAAAATCATAGACGGAATAAAAAAAAAGATTAGAAAGTGTAGCATTTGTGTAAAATGAAAGAGCCCAGTCACTTGAATTATAAATAAGAAACAGGAACTGTTATACCAGATCATTGCATAACCATTTATACTAAGCTCATGACAGAATCTGACTGCCCAATATAAAGTAAGTATCCACAAATGTAGATCGCTTATACAGATTTTGTAGATTTCATATTTAGAGACAGGTGCTAGGCTCAGATATGTGAGCAAACACTGCCTACCTAAATGAAAAAGAAAAACAATCCACAATATTGCTTGTGTGCGTAGTATAAAAATAGCTGTTAAAAAGTCAGGTTTTGCCAGTAGATCCCCATAGGATTACAATTGATATTTCCTCTTTTAAGTATAGGGATAAGGTGTGGCAGCTTAGATATCACTAGGTTGTAGCTATTGGCAAAATGTTACGTATTCTTTAACTACATGCTGATGCACATCTGAAACTGGAATCTGGCCTTTACCCTGAAGGAAAATCCTTGGGTGTATCAGCGTTCTGAAAGCAGGCACTAGTTGTTATAGCTCAGAGGGGAAGGAAAAAAATCTGGCTATGCCAATCAGAATGTATTTAGCCACAAAGGGTTATAATTATGTTGAACAACAAAAACAAAGCTCCACGCCTGCCCCTTTTACCTTCTTCTCCCCTGCCCTGTCCCTCACCCCCTTCCCTTGCCTTTTCTTTCCATTTAGCTCATCCTCTCCTAACTAAACCCAACCCCCCAAAAACTGTGAAATTAATATGACAATTATTGCCATCGCATTGTTCATATCCTGCTTGTGTGTTTTGCCCCTTTCCCCCACTCTGTCCGTCTTGTCTATTTAGATTCTAAGCACCTCAGGGGAAGGACCTTCTACTAAGCACCAAGCACAAGACAGCCCCATTCTTGATTGGTCCTTCGGCACTGCCGTAATAAATATGATTAATAATAAAAGCTAATTGTTTATTACAAGAAATATTTTGTTTTAGTGCTCAGTAGGAAGAAGGCTGATTTTTTCACTTTTAGTTTGTTCCATTGGCATATTTTTTGGCTGTCTGGTCCACCTTAAGATATTTACCTTTACTGTATGCAGCTTGTGTTATATTAATGTGGCGTTCATGCAAGAGAAGCATCTATTCCAGGAATGCCTGTACCAAGTCGCCCCATAGTCACATGTTCACTCATTTTTTCAGGCTCCATTCCAGCAAAACCTTTTTCAGCACTGATCACTTCCCTGAGTTTACAGTTGACGTTTATATTGTATGTACATCAAGTTCAGAACTTTCTGCAAGATTGCTTCACCTTGTAGCAATCTTGTTTTAGCATTTATTCTAAATCCCCTCAAGTTTGTTATGTTAAATTATACAAAATAAAATGTTTTAATTTTTGCAAAAGGGGACACAGCCATGAAAAAATTTGAAAAAATTATGTTTCACTAGAAAAAAATTGTGATCTGTAATTCTTGCAGAAAAAAAAGAACTAACTAACTAGCATCTCTAATTTGCCCCTCACTATGGTGAGTGATTTGCCTGGATATCTAGATTACAACCAGAAGAGGAATTTTCCCTCAAACAGACACCTCCTTCTTCCATACCCCAAAAGATGATGTAAACCATCCCAAGAAGAAATTAGTATCGGTTTTAAAGCATGTGTAAATCTGACTAGAGTTAAGACAGCAATGGAGAGTATTAGTTAGTAGTTTGGGATTAAGATGACAGTGGCATTTACCTCTGTGTTCCACTTTGGTCTTCTGTGAACTTTTGGTCTAAGACTAGCAGGTTTTACTTTTTGGTTTAGTTTTAATGAAATAAAATCTTCTTTTAACGTGTGCAGATTCTCTATGAATTTAGGAATAATTTGAAGAGATTATTATAGTGCAGTATTTTAAATTAATAGGTTACATTAGAGGTGAATTAATCATTAAAATAAGCAGCCACATCAAGCAAGGAAACTGCTGAAGGGACAGTGATTGCATGTAATGTTTTGCTCCCTTGCAATGATGTAGCAGATTTACCCTGAAACACTATTTTTTAAACAGAACCGTTCTGACTCATTCACATACAGCACTCCTTTCATCTGTGGTTGTACCAGCACACTCTGAGATTCCGTAGCTCATATCTTATAATGCTCAGTACGGTCTCCAGGAGCAAGGGCTTTTTGCTCTTTTCCTAACACAGGGAACTGAATTGTTGGATGAGTTAGGACAGTGGTTCTCAAACTTTTGTACTGGTGACCCCTTTCAAATAGCAAGCCTCGGAGTGTGACCCCCCTTATAAATTAAAAACACTTTTAAATATATTTAAAACAATTATAAATGCTGGATGCAAAGCGGTGTTTGGGGTGGAGGCTGACAGCTCGCAACCCCCCCCATGTAATAACCCATGACCCCCTGAGGGGTCCTTACCCCTAGTTTGAGAACCCCTGAGTTAGGAGAACTACTTGAACCAGTGCAGCTGCAACATTTGTGGTTTCCTTTTCACAATGTACTGGTTCAACCATATCTGAGCTAAAGACCTTCTCCCACATGTACAGTCATCACTTATATCTTAGATGGCTGTTACATGTAGACAGGGCCGGCTCCAGGCACCAGCTAAAGAAGCAGGTGCTTGGGGCGGCCAATACCAAGGGGCGGCACTCCGGCTGCTATTGGGGCGGCACGTCCGGGTCTTCAGCGGCAATTCGGCGGCAGGTCCCTCAGTCCCTC
>NW_020664562.1:36866263-36927546 GCF_002925995.2 Terrapene triunguis | reverse complement strand
TATTGGATTTGATTCAGGTCTATTTAGCCCAGTCGCCTGCATCTGAGAGTATCCAATACTAGTTGCTCCCAAAGTAGGCAAAAAGCCTCCTACTACCCCTGTCTAATTGTGCAGTGCTATGTTTGCTGTCTGTGGAGGGGATGGAGTGGGTTAGGTTCCTTCCTGACTTCCATGTGGGATCTATTTATGCTTTGAATCCTCCTCAAAGCTCATCCTGCTGTGATCCCTGCTTTGCCAGCGTAAACTGGCTCCTGCATTAGGTGACATAAAATTACAGCCTGGCTGAGCTGATGGAGAGGAAAAGTGCAGAGACTCACAATAGCCCCGATGGTGAAGTATGATGGGTCCAGCTGCAGATCTCTCAGCTGCAGGATTTCCACAGGCCTCCTGTGCAATGAAGTTAACAAGTGTCCTCCGAAGGCTTCATCCAGGCTTTCACTCTCTTGGTGTGTAACCACCTTGCACTTCACTACAACATGCTGCAGCAATGAAGCCCAAGTTCAGTGAGATGCAAACTGAATGAGGCTTCCATGGTGACAAGCTTCATATGAGCAGGGATGGGGGAAAGGAGGGATTGTTTATGGGGGCGTGGGGAAAGAAGAGGGAAGGGAGGGGAAGATGCTCCTTGGCTTATAGTAGAATTTACAGGAGGCCTGCATGGTAATAATAATAAAATATTATTTAGCTATTATATAACAATTTACATGCTTAAAGCACTTTACAAAGATTAATCCTCAAAGTCAGAGAAGTTAGTATTGTCCTCGTATTACCAATGGTGGAACCAAGATAGAAAGGTTAGATGAGTTGCCCCAGGCTACACAAAGAAGCACTGGTAGAACAGGGACTAGACCACAGGCCTCCAGGCTTCTCAATGCACTAACCGCTAGGCCAAATTGACTGATAGCACAATGTGGCCTCATTTTCAAATGGACTGAGCACCCTCAACTCCCATTGTCTTCATTTGGAGTTGGACGTGCTCAGCATCTCTGGAAATCAGGCCTTGTGTCGCTACGAGTTTTTGAACACTTAGCAATCCAGCTTTCAACAGCAAAAACAGCCACAGAGTATAGGGTGTTTCTAGATGGCAAAATTAGGTCCCTCCTTTTTTCAGTATGAAGAGAAATGTGATAAATCATTTTGTTAACCAAAAGATTCCAAAGCACAAGTTTTAAAACAATGAGACTCAGAAGCCATTGTTCAATATGATGAAGCAATTCCTCTTCTAAGGGAAGCAATAGCTTGTCAGCTCACATGACCTGAGCTTTGCCAAGCATGTAGTTAAGTCCCCTTGAACTTCATTGCAAGGTAAGCACGTTCTTAAGTACTTTCCTGAATGGGGTCTGAGGCTGAAGTAGCACAGATATATGCCGTGATGCAGCTTCAGCCCTGAAATGTGACTGGCAACTGCTGAAAAGTTACGTTTTTTGTGTTATACAAAAAACTCCTGCCATTCAGAGAGAGAGAGAGAGAGAGCGCACACTGTACCAAACACATCCAAAGCCCCATGGAAACCTTTGTGTGTGTATCTACAACAGCTTAGAAAAGTCAACTGCATGTTCATCTACATCTCCAGTTGAGACAATGAGATAATATACTTTAAGCTATAGTAGAAATAGATATGGTATGATACATATACTGTATATTTAAAGGGGCAGCACAATTTAAAAACATGAGTTTTGGGGTTTTACTCAATCCAGTTAAAAGTCTAACCTTAGATTACTAGATCTAAAAGAGGTTAGAGAAAATAAAGTGATTGTTCTGATTTTTCGGTTTATTTTGTGCACTTCTGTAAAACAGTTCATTGACTCCCCTGTACAGTCAGCCAGTGAGTTGGTTTCTCCTGTCTGCGTGAGTCTTTTATACAGGAAAAGGGTAGAGTAAAACTTATTTTTAAACTGGGAAGTGTGATTGTAAAACCAGAATCGTCTGGAGGAATTAGAGACAATCATAGTGGCTAAAATTACCGATTCATTGTTTTCAAAAACTGACTGTATTTGCAGTTAACCACACACCTTCCAAACCACAGCCTGGCCAGTAGCACAGTGAAATCACATGTACACCTAGACAGGATTGCACCTCTGTATCCTTTTACTCTAGAGCCTGGGGCTCTAAACAAAATGGTTTTGGGGCTGACAGCGGGTGTTGACAATGAATGCAGTGTAACTGGTGCTAAGCAAGGTGTAAACTGCATGTGCAGACAGCTGGTCTATTCTGAACAGCTGCTGAACACTGTTTGTCCTTGTCTGCATTTGCAATTAAAGTCTGTTTGTCAAACTACACTCATTGTCAGCCCTGGGACATTACCATAGTGTAGACCAGGCTAATCCTCTTCAGTGAGCATAGGGAAATTACACCTGGCATCTTCTATCCAAGAAACTCCATGCACCTTACAAATCTTGAGGATGCTTCACAACATACCTAGGAGGGCAAGTATTTATCCCCTTTTACAGATGGGAAAAACTGAGTTACTGCTCCTCCTCGCCTCTCCTGTTCTTCCTTTCCCAGTGTCTCCCTCTCCTGTTCAGAGGTGCTGGAACAATTTTTATAGTGGGGGTGCTGATGATAGAAACCACGTAGTTGGTGTTTGTTGTTACTACTTCAAGCTAGGCGGTGTGGCAGCACCCCCAGAACCCATAGTTCCAGCACCACTGCTCCTGCTATAATCCACTGCTGCTTCTCCCTTCTTGTCTCCTCATCATTCCCCCAAACCTGCTGCCACGCACTGTTTCCCCACAAATATGGCTTCCCCTTCCTCGACACCTGAGTCCTGCTGCTTCTCCTTTTGTCTAACCCCACTGCTGTTGCCTCTTCACCAATTTCTGCTTCTTCTCAGGGCATCTAGGATCCTGACTGTGTTGCCCCACATGCTCTCCATTTCTTCTACCTCCCCTGTAGTTTTCCTCTCTTGCTGTTGCACTTACCAGAAGCGATCACCAGGGCCCCCTAACCCATCTGCAAGGCTGCTCTGAGCTCCTGTGGTCGGCTCCAGACAGATAGTGTGTGCGTGGTGGGGAGATGCAGTTCAGTCATACGGCCTCTTCACCTCTTTCCCCAGGGATAGGACCCTGCAGTAATTCTGCCACGTCCTTTTGTTACAGTGTTGCTCAGCAATAGCTTCCCCAGCTCACTGGGCTTGGCTTTCTTATTGTGTGTTTGTTACCGTCAGGCACCACCATGCCTATATATTCTGTTCCCAGGTTCAATCATTTGAACTGGGGCTTTTCCCCCAGGGCGTGCAATCATGCACAACCCCACCCAGCCTGGAAAATGGGCTAATCTGCCTCCTGGAGAAGTGGCTGAGCAGGGTTTGCAGGACCTGATTCTGCTCTGGTTTATGCTAGTGTAAATCTAGAGGCACTGCCTGGAAAGCCAAGATTTGCACTTGTCTAATGGAGAGAAAAATGTGTCCTTTCCTATGTGACTTGCTGCCAAGCTATGAGGTGAGAGGGACAGGAGTAGGGTTACCATACGTCCGGTTTTTCCCGGACATGTCCG
Organism: Terrapene triunguis; assembly: GCF_002925995.2. Classification (NCBI taxonomy): domain Eukaryota; kingdom Metazoa; phylum Chordata; order Testudines; family Emydidae; genus Terrapene; species Terrapene triunguis. The sequence continues at coordinate 36,924,051 of NW_020664562.1, read as the reverse complement.
GCTTTTTGGTAATCAAACCCCCCGTCCAGGGTGAATTTCCAAAAAGCCGAACATGTCCGGGAAAAATACTCCCTGGCTTACCTTAGAGCGGGCGCCGGGGGCTGCTGTGCTCCCTGACTCCTGGGCTCTGTAAGAGCCGAGCTGCCCGAGCGCTACCGGCTTCGGGCAGCCCCCATGCCTCTGGACCCTGTGCCCCCGGCCGGGCACTTCCCCTCCCGGGCTCTGGGGGCACAGGGTCCAGAGGCATGGGGGCTCCCCGAAGCCGGTAGCGCTCGGGCAGCTCGGCGCTTACAGAGCCCAGGAGTTCAGGGAGCACAGCAGCCTCCGGAACCCGGAAGGGGAAGTGCCCGGCCGGGGGTACAGGGTCCGGAGGCATGGGGGCTGTCGGAAGCCCGAGCGCTACCGGCTTCACGGTTTGCCGGGCAGCCCCCAGACCCTGTGCCCCCCGGCTGGGCGCTTACCTCATGGGGCTCCCAGGAAGCAGCCACACGTCCCTCAGCTCCTAGCCAGAGGGGCAGCCAGGTGGCTCTGCGCGCTGCCCCCACAGCTCCCATTAGCCGCAGTTCCCAGCCAGTGGGAGCTGCTGAGCTGGCGCTCGGGGCGGGAGAAGTGCATGGAGCCCCTATGACCACCCCTCCACCAAGGAGCCAAGGAACTTGTCACCGCTTCTGGAGCCACTCAGAGCCAGGTAGGTAGCCTGTCAGCCCCACGCCCCACAGACTTTTAACAGCCCGGTCAGCAATGCTGACCGGAGCCACCAGGGTCCCTGTTTGGGTGTTCCGGTTGAAATCCGGACACCTGGCAACCCTACATGTGGTTCTAACAGTATTTGCTCCTGTCCATGCTGAAGAGGAACTGCACTTAAGGCAACTTCTTCACACATACACACCCAGCTCCTCACTTACGTATTCTCAGCACTACAATGATGAGACAGAAGTACAGGCTTCTCTTGACTGTGTTCAGAGAACAGCCCCTGTAAAGTCTCTCCTGTAATCTCCATATACCAGAATCCTTTGCATCATTTTACCACCACAGTGCATTAACTAAACAATTCAATATAATGTTTTTAAAAGCATTTTGAAATTGTAAAGTGCTATACTGCTGACCACTTAACCCTCACACTTGCCTTTCTCACAGGGATGTTAAGTATTCTAACAACTCCATGGCCACCTAGAACTATACAGATGTCACAATGCTATGGTTGCTCAGAACATTAGACACACCAAGGCTAGGACGCAGATCCTTTTGCTATAAGAGCCCTGACTCCTTGAGCTAATGGAGAATTGCCATTATTTTTGTGCACTAGAGAAGGCCAGGCTGTGATATTTGACCAGTTCTGATTCCATCCAGCAGAGGGCAGTGATAACCATACACAACTCATTTTGTTACAATGTTTTTCTCTATTACAGTACATACAAAAACCAAAACCACCACCACCACAATAGCAGAAAGCCAAAATCAAGCACTCAAACGTTAGGAAATGCCCGTGCAACCTTAATTCATAGACTTTAAGGCCAGAAGGGGCCATCATGATCAGCTATTCTGACCTCCTGCACATCACAGGCCACAGAATTTCACCCACCCACTCCTGTAATAGGCCCATAACTTCTGGCTGAGTTACTGAAGTCTTCAGATCTTGATTTAAATACTTCAATTCACAGAGAATCCACCATTTACACTGATCTCCTTTCTTAATGCGCCAGTAAAAGGATCTACATTTTAAACAGCATGACAAATTATTTTTTTTATTGTTAGCTGCAAGACTTCGTATGGCATGTTATTGGAAAGTGAGATTTCTCCTCCTGGGGATTGTGGTATAGTAAAATATGGACTGTCCAAAACTTCTTCATTACAAGTAGGTACACAAAAGAAGCACCAAAAAGAGGGTAGGTATTTAGAAATGTGCTCATCTTTTTTAGTGTACTCAGAGGAGCAGGGCTCCCCAGCTAGCAAGCCAGAATCTTTAGCCAGGTTCTTTGAATATTAACTTGATCCTTAATAAGTAATGTATGATGTAATATGTTAATATTTTATTGTAACTTTGACTTAAAAGTTTCAAAATAAAAGCTTCTAGTTATCAGAACAGTCTTTTAACATTAAATAACTTTTAGAAAGTCTTTAGCGTAAGCTGTTGATTCTACATGACAGTTTTTGAAAAGATTTTTCTTGTCGTCCTGAGTTGGCGAGGGTTTGTTTGTCTATGGCCCGTAATTAATTAATTAATTGCCCATTAATATACATATTCTTTATTTAAATGGCTACTTACACTAGTTTAGCCAGGTCATAAGATTTCATGTTGGTACCTAAACTGTTACCACTTACAGAGCAATGACATTAGGAGCTTTGCATTTAGCTAGCATATTTGCAAGTCAGCACTTCTCAAAAGTTTTTGCCATTTCAACATTTAAGAAATAAACAAAAGTTGAAAACATCTCTGAAGAACACTAGCAGCTTTTCTTGCAAGATGGTGAAGATCAGTAAAGCCCGCTTTATTATTTATTGCTCTGATAACACACCCTACATTCTTTTCACAATCAGACCTCTTCCTAAAACATGAATGTTTAACATTGTTTATCTGCTTGATGCGTGCATGTCCTTGGGAGATAGAAGCAGAAACCTTCTGGGATTTCTTTGATTAGCTTTCACATTTTGTAATATAACTAGCTAAATATATGTATTGTTATATTTCCAAGCATCCTAGCTACAATGTAATTGTAGCTATAGCTTATCATTTAGCAAAGGTCCAAAGACATTTTTAAGGACCTAATCAAATAAAGTATAGTAATTGTATTAATACCATTTTTGCATCAATATTGTGGTCTCTCCCCTACAGGATGATCTGGTAACTTTGGCAAAAATTTCTCTTGAAGTCAATGTTAGCAGGATTGGGCCCCCTTGTTTTGCCCAAGGAATACTGAATTCATATTTCCCCTTATGTGTATTAATTACACCAATTAAAAATGGGCCTAGATCTGAACAACTCCCAGACTTCGGGATAATTTAGTTATAGAGTTAGATGTCTGTTTTGTAGCTCACACCCATCTCTAGTATTTACCTTAAAAATCTCATGACATTGAATCAGTGAAAAATTGTGAGAATGACGTTTAAAACTACATAAAGCTTACCTGACTTTAGATTGTGTTACAAACTTGAACAAGTTCATTGATAACTTTGCTAAAGTTTGTGAATCATTTGAGCGAACTTGGTGTCATGTGACAATGGAAAGGGATCACAGAAAAAGTCACTTTCTTCTGGCAAACAAGGAACTTTACTAGAATAAGGTTCTAAACCTAAAGCTGCTCTGTTTCTCTACTTCAACCGTTTCTACCCAGAACCTCCTCCAACCCCTTCAGCCTGACTTCCCGCTATGTATTTAAAGAGATGAGACACATCCTCACAACTGGGCTGATGTTTTGTGTTGAAATGGTGCAAAGTTCGTGTTTGTTTGTTACTTGAAACCTTGTGAAACGTAAGCGTTTGTGCTTGGAGATTGTGCTTTCATTTAAACTTGAAATCTGGGGCAGGGACAGGACAGGAGTGACCCAAACTGGATTGCAAATCGATTTAAATGTTTGCACAAACCCCTGCAGAATAAATTGCTGAAGCTGACAAGGATATTAAAGCTCAACATTCTAATGAAACTAACCCACTGCCTCCAAAATAGCCCTTACCTTCAAGACTATTCTCCCATGGATGTGAGGGATGGCATGACTTACAAAGTCTCAGAGGAACAAAATGTGTTCCCAAAGTGTGGCCTCCAGCAAGGCAATTGACCTCTCTCAGCCTCAGTTTCCTAATCTGTAAAATGGGGAAATAGTATTTACCTGCTCTATGAGGATGTTGTGAGGCCTATCTAAATAAATGTAAAGGTGGGAAAAGAACTCCTAGCCCCCAGTCTCTGGATCCCTGGAGCTCATCAGCAACTTGTTCAAAATTCTCAAGTACAAAAAATGTTCATGCTAAGATGGTTTTATTGTTTTTTCCCCCAAAATTTCCAGAGAACTTAAAATGTTTTACACAAACATTAATTTAAAAAAGAAAAAGGTTGGGTTTTTTTTACAATTTCACAGAAGTTTCATGAATGTGGACACTTTCGTGATGAATATTTCACCCAGCTCTAGTAATATGTATTGTTTTGTGATGAAGAAAAATGTGGTTTCACTTTTCCTTATGAGAGAGAAAATTTTCCAGTTCATAAGTGTAAGTTTAACTGTAAGCTAAATAAGGCTGGAGTCCTGTATAAAAAATAGCATGTCATCGGGTACTTAAAGACTGTATCACAAAGCATATGCACAAGGGGAGCTGAAACAGCAGGGAGGGAGAGGAGTTATTTAAGTTAAGGGCCAATGTTGTCACGAGAACAAACGGTTATAGACTGAACATCAACAAGTTTAGGCTTGGAAATGAAGACAAAGGTTTCTAACCCAGAGGAGAGAAGTTCTGGAACAGCCTCCCAAGGGACGGAATGGGGAGGAAATCTACCTTGATTCAAGTCTGAGCTTGATACATTTTTGAAGGGGATGTAATGATGAGATTGCCTATGATGGCATATGTCCCATCTGTGACTGTTATTAACAATTGCTCTGCTTCCTACCCCCTAATGCCGGCCCTGTGTGTTTGAGTTACCGTGGCAACGCATCTATGCGGCTATCTAATCACGTCATGTGTTTTGGTGCGTATGTGTGTGCTTCCACGCCGTTTCACTGGCGAAGACTTTGTCGCAAAGTGTCATGATGGTTAGTGTTGCTGATGAACCTGTCACTAAAGAGCTAAAAAGACAATGCAAGTACTGAACGGAGTGGGAAAAAAATTACAACTGGATTACAAAGGCATTTTGTAAATTGTGTAAAAAAAGAATTCAGCATCAGGCACGATGGTGAGTTGGCTGTGAAGCATCATGCCAGTAGGAAACAACATGTGCAAAGCTGCCAAATTGCAAAAGAAGAATATCCTGGTCTCAAACTTCTTCAGCAAGCCCAATGAAACATTGGAGACTCATGTTGTTGATGCAGAGCTTACCCAAGTGTATCACACAGTAGTGCAGCAACAGTTGTATTGGTCCTGTGACTGTGAATTGAAGCTTGCAGCTGGTATCTAGATTCAATTATTGCAAAAAAAATGTGTTGTGGCCGTAGAAAAGCCAAAGCCCTGATTAAAGATGTATTATCGCCGCTGTTAACTGAATTTGCTGATATTCTTCACAGTGAAGACAGACCCTACTTCTCAATTGCCATGGATGCATCAGACAAAGGTAACATAAAACCTTTCCCTTATCCCTGAGATATTGGACATCTGAATTAGGAATACAAGATAAACTGTTAGACTTTTATGAAGAAAGTGAGGAGACTTCAGGTCAATAACCAACACACTCTCCTTCAAAAACTTGTAATTCACAAACTCGACTTAGCTTAAGTCTCTTCCTTTTGTGCTGACAATACAAATGTTAATTATGGCAGGCAGGAGCGATGGAAGCTCTCTAAAAGTGTGTGTGTGGGGGGGCCCACTGGCACCTGAACCATGGCCCTGCCCCTGCGCTGTCCCTTCCACCCAAGACCTCACCCACCACTCGCTCCTCTCCACTCCATCTCCTCCCCCACCTTGCTTGCCCTTATGGCTGGAAAAAAGTGATGGGGCCAGGGTGCCCTGGCTCCCCCAACCTCCTCTGGTCCCAGTGCACCTGATGGTAGGCAGAAATCTGTATACCAGAACCTGAAAAAGAAGAATGAAAATATTTTACCTGCCAACTGCCCAGCCCACATCGTGCATAATGCAGTGGCTCTAAAAGTGGACAATGAGTCATTGGTGATTCAGACATTTAATCACTTCAGCAGTTCTACTAAGAGAGTGGCTGTGCTGAAAGACATGTTTGAGTTTATGGACATTGAGTAAGCTGCTTTGCTACGTCATGTCCCAACACATTGGTTGAGTCTTTCCTATCTGTGAACAGACTGGTTAGCACTTGGCAAGCAGTCAAGAGCTGCTTTGTTTCTCTGGGCAGAGACAACTGTCCACGGAGTTTGTGGCCTGTGTTTGCTGAGAGTGAGCCAGGTGAAGAAGGTCAGGAAACCAGCAGTGTTGAGGTTCACCTTTATTTTCTACAAAATGTACTTAAAGTGTTCAGCAATGCTCTGCCTGGAGAAGGCTAGTGTGACTTTGTGTGCAGTGTATGCCATAATAAACTGTCTGTGAATGAAGCTACAGCAACAACAAAAATGACCCATTCTTCGCTGCTAAAGTTGAGAATGCGTTCATTGGAATGACATCTTTGTATTCAGTCCTTCACAAGGCCTTTACCAAACTTTATGATATTTCTGTCAAATATCTAGAGAAATAGTTTGACTTTTCCACTAGCGGCTATTTGTACAACATTCAGTGCTTTAATATCAGCCAAGAGAAGGAGTTGGAGTTCAGAGGTCTGTCTGCAGCTGTAACAACAACAAATCTCCAGAGTACCGTGGACCTGGATGAGCTCTATAATGAGCTTTGTACTGTCCAAGAAATCATCAAGAACTTGGAGCAGGGGGGGGAAAAAAAAAACTGTTGAGGAACTCTGGGCTCAGGTGCTCAGCAGTAAGGGAGATGGTGCTAATCTTCCTAACATGAAGAAGCTGGTTTCCTTCATGCTCAGTATACCAGCCTGCCATGCTGATACAGAGCACGTATTTTCAGTGACAAAGGATGCATGGACTGATGTGAAGAATCGAAGCAGGATTGAGCTGGTGAGGTCCGAAACGCAAGTAAAAATGAATTTCAATACAAGCTGCAAGGAGTTCTACCCTTATGTAATCGGCAGAAAGGATGTTATGTGCATGGCCAAGTCATCCAAGAAGTATGAGACTGCTGGTGCTGAAAACTGAGAGCTGGACAATCTGTAGTACAAGGTAGGCCTATATGCATGTTCTATTTGTATTTATTTTTTTTCATCTTATATATGCAACTATTAACAACCCCCACCCCCATCCCCCTGGAAAAAGGTGTCCTGATTTTTCACACTTGCCATTTGGTCACCCTAAATGGATCACCATCTCTGGGGTTGGGAAGGAATTTTCCCTCAGGCCAGATTGGCAGAGACCCTGGGAGTTTTTCCACCTTCCTTGCAAAGTGGAGCATAGGTCACTTGCTGTTTTTAACTACAGTAACTCCTCACTTAAAGTCGTCCCGGTTAACGTTGTTGCGTTGTAACGTTGCTGATCAATTAGGGAACATGCTCATTTAAAGTTGCGCAATGCTCCCTTATAACGTTGTTTGGCAGCTGCCTGCTTTGTCCAATGCTTGCAGGAAGAGGAGCCCGTTGCAGCTAGCTAGTGGGGGCTTGGAACCAGGGTGGACGGGCAGCCCCCCATCAGCTCCCTGCTCCTCTAAGTTCCCTGTACAGCAGCCGCCCAGCAGGCTACCAATTGCCGGCAGTTCAGCTGTCCCTCCCCATACTGCCCTGTGCTCCTGCCCTCTGCCTTGGAGCTGCTCCTGGGAGCCTCCTGCTTGCTGTGTGGGGGGAGGGGGGAAAGAGGGGTGCTAATGTCAGGGTGTACCCCTCCCCCCTGCTCCTGCCCCCCGCTTACTCCATCCACAGAGCAGGGGAGGGAACAGACAGGGCTCAGGACGGAGGGAGCTTGCTGGCAGCAGCTGCTGTCTCAACTTGCTAATCTACTTAAAAAGGCAATGTACTTAGAGTGGGGTCAGCATACTTAAAGGGGCAATGCACGTCTCTCTCTCTCTCTCTCACACACAGGGTGTGTGTCTCTGTCTCTCTCTGTCATGCTGTCTCCCCTCCCTCCATTCGTGCTGCCTTGTAGAGTGTGAGGCTAAATTAACAACAATGTGTTAACACCCTTGAGGGCTCAGCCGAGTGCTAGTTCATCATTTAGCAGTAAGGCATTCCCTGGGAAATATCCCACCCTCTTACTTCACCACCTCAACCAAACTTCACAATCATCATCATTGCTGTGTACAGGATTAAATTGTTTGTTTAAAACTTATTGTGTGTGTGTGTGTACATATATATATAAAAATACAGTCTTTTGTCTGGCAAAAAAAATTTCCCTGGAACCTAACCTCCCCCCCCCCCTCCATTTACATTAATTCTTATGGGGAAATTGGATTTGCTTAACATCGCTTTGCTTAAAGTAGTATTTTTCAGGAACATAACTACAATGTTAAGCGAGGAGTTACTGTAATGTAAATGGTGGATTCTCTGTGAATTGAAGTATTTAAATCAAGATTTGAGGACTTCAGTAACTCAGCCAGAAGTTATGGGCCTATTACAGGAGTGGGTGGGTGAGATTCTGTGGCCTGTGATGTACTGGAGGTCAGACTAGCTGATCATGATGGCCCCTTCTGGCCTTAAAGTCTATTAAGGTTGTCATAAAATGAATCTCTAATAATTTCTGCCCCAACCATCTAATTCCTGGACACAGCCACCACATGAACTCCTTCCCCTGCAACTCCTCCAACAGAGCATCTCCTTAGTAGCAAAAATATGATAGATCTTTATTGTATAGATCTCATTTGACTCCAGTTATTTATTAAAAAAATTCTTTATGAGCTTGTAGAGGTGCGGACTCACCCCTGCGGCGCCTCCTGCTGGTGACTTCCGGGAATTAGCTCTTCCAGCATCCAGAGCACCCCCTGCAGGCTGGTGATCCGCCTGTCCTCTGGCCCCCGTGTCCCTCCCTGGACCCCGGTGCCCTTTTACCTGGGGTGCTGCCCCCTGGCAGTACCCCCACAGTTCTGGGTCTCCCCCTCCCAGGGGAACCCCCACCCACTATCCCCACTTTACCTCAGTCTTGGCTACTGCCCAGTCTCCATCTAGCCCCCGTTCACTGGGGCAGACTGCAGTGTAAGCCACTCATCACAGGCAAAGGGGTTCAGACCTGCTGCCTCTGCCTACCCATGGGCTGCCCCCTGCAACCCATTACCTAATAGGCCTTACCAGGCCTGCAGCCTGGGACTTTCCTAGGATGGAGCTCCCCAGCTCCCTTGGCCTTTCCCCAGCCCTGCTCCACTCTAGGCACTTAGTTAAGCTCCCTGCAGCCAGGCCCTTCTCTCTCTGAACACAGAGAGAGTGTCTGCTTGAGCGCCTGGCTCAAGCCTTTATAGGGCCAGCTGGGCCCTGATTGGAGCGTGGCGCCAGCTGAGCCTGCTTCCTCCCAATCAGCCCAGGCATCTTGCCCTTCCACAGCCCTCCTCCAGGGCTGTTTTAAACCCCTCAGGGCAGGAGCAGGGTAACCACCCCGCTACAGAACTACATAAATTGAAGATGTATATCCCCTTTCCCACATAAAGACCCAACTCAACTAGTTCAATGTCTTTGTCTAAACCCCTGTCCCATCTTTTCATCTGGGTTGTTTTCTTATCAAGATATTTTTCAATCAAGATTGTGGTGCCCAGAATTGGACACAGTACTCCAGTTGAGGTCTTATCAGTGCTGAGTAGAGTAGAAGAATTACTTCTCGTGTCTTGCTTATAACACTCCTGCTAATACTGCCCATAATGATGTTCCCTTTTTTGAAACAGTATTACATTCATGACTCACTTAGACTGTGATCCACTATAACCGACAGAGTCTTTTCTTCAGTACTCCTTCCTACACAGTCATTTCCTATTTTATATTTGTGCAACTGATTATTGCTTCCTAAGTGTAGTTCGTTGCTCGTCTTTATTGAATTTCATCCTATTTATTTCAGACCATTGCTCCAGTTTGTCAACATCATTTTGAGTTCTAATTCTGTACTCCAAAGCACTTGTCACCCCTCCCAGATTGGTATCATCTCCAAACTTTATAAGTACTCTCTATGCCATTATCCAATCATTTATGAGGATATTGAATAGAACCAGACCCAGGACAGATCTCTGCTCGATATGCCCTTCCAGCTTGATTGTGAACTATTTATATCTAGTTACCTGGAATCTTGTTCCCTGGCAGTATACTGTTAAGCAATTCAGTTAAAATAGGGAACACCTCTTATTTTAGAGCTCTATAATATTCTCTCCCAAAAAAACATTAGAACTTGGGTTTTTTGGGATTTTAAACTCTTCATGATAAATTCAACTTCCTCTGAAGCAATTACCCTATCAAGAGCTGCCACATCATCCTCTGAAAGCTAACGTAGTTTCACACTTCTCAAATATCTATTTATAAACTCAAGATTTGGATGTTCAGAAGTGTACAAAGTATGGAAAAAGTTAGCACATATTTCAAAGATCTGTTTGATGCTGGTTACTAAATCCCCCTTTTTATTTTTAATCAGAGGGATGGCTGACTTTTCTTGTTTCTTTAACTTTCTGGCTAAAAGCCTATCAGCTGTATTGCCCTTAATATATTTAAGTATTTGCTCACCCTTTTGTTTGGAACTGGTTAATCTTCCCTCATCTCAATTATTTTCTTATACACTTTTAGATCCTGTTGATTTATGTCTACCCTCTAAAACAGTGAGTTCCTTAATCAAACTCTCTTCTTCGAGTGCTCTCATCTTATTGAGGTATGATTCTTTATTTACAAGGATACTCCTTATTACTACCTTTCTGGCATCCTAGAGAACACCGGATCCCTTCCTTACCATTTTCTTCTATTTCTGAAAATTTTCTTCCAACTCTTTAATTCTAAAGCCAGCGTTGCAAGGTCTTTACGTGCCAGAAATGCTATACATTCGTATACCCCTTCATTCTTCATCCACCATTCCAGAGGACATGCTTCCATGCTGATGATGCTCGTTAAAAAAATAATGTGTTAATTACGTTTGTGACTGAACTCCTTGGGGGAGAATTGTATGTCTTCTGTTCTGTTTTACCCGCATTCTGCCATATATTTCATGTCATAGCAGTCTCAGATGATGACCCAGCACATGTTTATTTTAAGAACACTTTCACAGCAGATTTGATAAAATGCAAAGAAGGCACCAATGAGATTTCTAAAACTAGCTATAGCACTTGACCCAAGGTTTAAGAATCTGAAGGGCCGTCCAAAATCTGAGAGGGACGAGATGTGGAGCATGCTTTCAGAAGACTTAAAAGAGCAACACTCAGATGCGGAAACTACAGAACCCAAACCACCAAAAAAAGAAAATCAACCTTCTGCTGGTGGCATCTGACTCAGATGATGAAAATGAACATGCATTGGTCTGCACTGTTTTGGATCGTTATCGAACAGAACCCGTCATCAGCATGGACACATGTCCTCTGAAATGGTGGTTGAAGCATGAAGGGACATATGAATTTAGCGCATCTGGCATGTAAATATCTTGCGGCAATGGCTACAACAGTGCCATGTGAACGTCTGTTCTCACTTTCAGGTGACACTGTAAACAAGAAGTGGGCAGCATTATCTCCTGCAAATTGTAACCATACTTGTTTGTCTGAGCAATTGGCTGAAGTAGAATTGAGTGGACATGCAGGCTCTAAAATTTTACATTGTTCTATTTTTGAATGCAGGGGTTTTTTTTGTACATAATTCTACATTTGTAAGTTCAACTTTCTTGATAAAGAGATTGCACTATAGTACTTGTATTAAGTGAATTGAAAAATACAATTTCTTTAGTTTTTTACAGTGCAAATACTTGTAATAAAAAATAAATATAAAGTGAGCACTGTACACTTTATATTCTGTGTTGTAATTGAAATCAGTATATTTGAAAATGTAGAAAACATCCAAAAATATTTAAATAAATTGTATTCTATTATTGTTTAGCAGTGCGATTAATCACGATTAATATTTTTTAATATGGTGATTAATTTTTTTAATCGCTTGACAGCTCTACTTTTAATCCAATATATTAGGGGCACGATCAGACTAATGTACAACTCCCAGATTAGCTTTCTTTGACTAAATTAGCCAAGGGACAAGAAACAAAAATCATATCAATCCTGGAATAAGATCCATGAATAGCAGAATAAAATGTATAATGCTTGACATCCTGATTCATCTCCTGCCAGACATTCACAGGTCTTCATTTTCTAAGTGATGGAACAAATTTGCACTTGATCCTCAATGGCTTGTCTGGTGTCTATAAGCTCTCTTTTGTTGGGGAGGAGATAATGCCTTTTGTGGTGATTAGTATTTGGTAACTTTTGGTAATGCTTCTCCCCTGACTGTGGGGGTTTACAGTCTTAGCAAACGTTTTTATAATTACAGAGCAAACGTTATAACTTTACCTTATAACAACCTGGGATACAGATATTATAAGTAGGATTAACACATGCAGCCTCCTACAAGTATTCCAGTCAGTCTAAACACATTCTTGTAACCCTAATATCTACTCAACAATACTAACACACAGGCGAGCCAGACAGGTTTCCAGCAATGCATTTGTCAGTCTTTTGTGAGCCTTGGCATGAGCTGGCAACTGATCTGCCAGCATCAAACCCTCTCACATATACCTCCTCTGCTAGTCTTCTTAAAACAGCAAGCACTCATCAACTTATCCCGTCCATCTGTACAAGCAAGCTGCCATGGACAGACAAGAAAACAGAGAGAACTCAAGAAGAAACCAACCCAAGGAAAACCTCCCCAAAACTTCAACAAAGATTGGTGAGAGGAAGTTTCTCCTGTCAATCACCAAGCGGTTGGACCATGTACCTCCTGGAGAGGAGACAGGGGCTAAACATTGATAAACGAAGAAAAAATGGGATTTAAGATTCTGAATATTCATAATTGGCCTGTTTTAAGACAGCTCCTCAAATGGTTTCTTCTAAGTAACTGATTTAAACTTTTTCTTTAGATTCATAGCGCATAGTTAAAATTGCTTACTTTGCCAACTATAAACTGGCTGGTTAGTTATTAATAACCAGCAGGTCCACCTGCCCTGAAACAAAATTATTTTTGCCATCTATAAATATTCTTAATTACCGAAGGATATAATAAGGAATGGAGTCACAATAATTTTAGGAAGCAATATACTTTGATCTTAAATTTCCCACAGAAAAGAATCTCCTCCTCCCCCCGGAGGTGGTTCCCTCAAGGGTGTAGTGTCTGTTTAAGCTCTCCACTGAGAGACATACAGCAGAGATTGTAACGGAAGCCACCACTTTATCAGTTGTGTGGTTTGTTTAAGGTTTTCTTTCTTTAATAATAAAATAGGTTTGGATAATGATTGTGATTATTTTGCTTAGTCTTGATCATGGTATCCCCTAAATATGTCGAAGAACCCCTGTGACTAAATAGTGGGAACCACACCCCTGAGTTGGCAGTAAGAAAAACAATTAGGCCCTATCGTTCCTTGTTTCTCTAAACTAAATATTTGTAGTCATTTTTAAAATACAATTATTTGGCTTGTCTAGGGACCTGATATAGCTCCCAGTGAAGCCAATAGCTAACCTCGGTGGGGCAGGATCAAAGCCTGGATTCTTAATGAGATGCAGTAAAATACTATGTATGGGTCCAGCAAGTGAGACATGCAGAACAGTTGCTGCCACTGAGCCAGGAAATGGAATAAGGAAGAAAGGAAAGAAAAGTGAAATGTGCTTCCTAAGACCAAAGTGGCAGTTGCTTGTTTGAAGTAGGAGCTATCAACATGAAAAATATACTGACTACTGAAGAAGGATCAGAACCAAAATACTGGATCCAAGCATCCAGATTTAGGGGGCTTATACAGCTGTGAATTTTGCAGCTTGGGCTGTTCCTGTATTACATTAAAAGAAAAGAGGAAAAAGTTGGTAGACAGGTCACACTCTCCAAGGAGTAACCTATACAAAAATGACCTTTTCTCAAATGCATAATTAAGCGCTCTCAAAAACAATGTGTTCTCTGTTTAAGCAGAGATGCAAACCACATGCTTGCTATTACATTTACGTCAGAAGCCTGCACTTCTGTATAAAGTTAAAATAGACTCATAACTCTGGGACAAATTCTATACTTGGCTATCAGCATGCAACTACTGCATCTTTGAAATCAAATGGGAGTTGTATGCAAGGGCAGGATTCTTCTCGGTGTGATTAAATCACTTTTTTACAACTGATTCATGAAGAATACTGTTTCAATTATAGTATTAGTGTTTATTGTAGGACCTATTTTGCCTCCCTTACTCATACTGGTAGTATCTTACTCTGCCAGTAGTCTAACTGATTTCAGTGGGACTACTTGTGTAGTAAGGCACTAGGCTGTTAGAGACCAGGCCATGGGCTGGCTGGTCTAGTGGTTAACGTGAGAGTTCATACTACCAATTACAGCTGGGTCTAAGGTGGGCAGAGTTCAGGAACAAGCCCTGGACCAGTGCTGCAGGGACAGAAGGCAAATGCCAGAGCCAGAGGGTAACCAGAGTCATAGGTCAGATGCAGAGTTGGCGATCAGCACTGGAGAGACAGACGCCAATAGGGAACTGGAGCGAGCAGGAGCAGGGACAGGCATGATACACATTGCGCAACTAGCCAGCAACTGCTGGGCTTAAAGCCAGCCAGCTGCCCTTCCTGACCAGTCAGATGGTGCAGTCAATCAGGCAGTCTGTTGCAGGCCAGCTGTGCTTGTAGGGTTACCAGGTGACTGACTCCGCGGCAGGCCCTGACCCCTGACATAGGCAACAGGGATAAGAATGAATGGATTATGCCGCACGTGTTAAAATGTAGTTCTGCTGCTTTAATGATCTTTAAAGGGAGAGTCATTGGTGAGAAAATGGCTCTACCCCTTCATGATGAGTAGGAGACCATGTGGGCAGGTAGTGAGTTTGGCCAGCAACAAAGGAAGATAAGGAGCTGGGCAGTCTGGGGTCCCCTAAACATAATTCATGAACATTAAACTAAAATATTTCTTTTTGAAAGACTAGTGACCAGATCCCCAGCTGGTGTAAAGTGGCCTGGCTCCACTGAAGTCAATGGTAAGTTACATTAGATGCGGATCAGACCCTAAGACTGGCCACTTTCGCTTCCTGACCCTCACTTTCATGAAAAGGATTGGTTGGTGTAAAGGCAATAAGAGGTGCTGGTGTGCGTGGCGCTCCATAAGACAGAGAAGGAAATCCAGTACCCTGCCTGAGGGGAAAACTCTTTTCTGTAAGCTTTATTTCTCTTTAAAGTGTTGCAAACATAAAATGATACCACCCTAGCAGAATGTGGTAAATGTTTCCTGTGGTTACAGTGCTCTAATGAGGTTAACACTGCTACTGAGGTTAACTCTTAAACTTGTCATGAAAAAAGAAGCCACCTCTTTAGAAGTGTTTTATAATGGAGAAAAAATCTGTCACTGATTGAGAAAATATTATGCTAATGTAATCCTCAAACATCTCACCCCAATCCTCAGGCTCGTGTCAAGTCTAGGTTCTCTCTCCCCGCAATCCTAGGGGGTTCAGCTCAGGTCTTACTTGTTCTCAGATGTTGGCAGCAACCAACTGCTGTCTGGAGACCCAGTTGATGTGGAATCCAAATCTCCAGTAAAAACCCTGCCTCACAGACCTAGATTCCTCCCTTTAGCTTTTGTTGCCAACCCCGCTGCCTCAACTCTACCCCGCTGGGGACAGCGCTCACTTGTGATTTAGTGGGGTCCTAGCCAGCAGCCTTTCTCCTAAAAGGAGCACCTCTACAACAGGGTTTTTAGAAAACTGCCTTGTGTAGGTCAAGTATCAGAGGGGTAGCCGTGTTAGTCTGAGTCTGTAAAAAGCAACAGAGGGTCCTGTGGCACCTTTAAGACTAACAGAAGTATTGGGAGCATAAGCTTTCGTGTGTAGGTCAATGTCTCCTAGAATCCATAAAGGTTCTTCTGGAGCAGGATTGTATTTATCCAGACTAGCTAAAGTTTTGAAGAAAATCTGCAGAGTAGGGTGACCAGATGTCCCGATTTTATAGGGATAGTCCCGATTTTTGGGTCTTTTTCTTATATAGGCTCCTATTACCCCCCACCTCCTGTCCGGATTTTTCACACTTGCTGTTTGGTCACAATAATCTACATTAATGGGACCCTCTACACACATCACCCTTCAAGTGCTCTTTTTGCCTTAATGCCACATACAACAAGCAATGTATCAGATTACAATGTCTACTATTGTTTTAGAGCAGGGGTAGGCAACCTATGGCACGTGTGCCGAAGGCGGCACGCGAGCAGATTTTCAGTGGCACTCACACTGCCCGGGTCCTGGCCACCAGTCCGGGGGGTTCTGCATTTTAATTTAATTTTAAATGAAGCTTCTTAAACATTTTAAAAACCTTATTTACTTTACATACAACAATAGTTAAGTTATATATTATAGACTTACAGAAAGAGACCTTCTAAAAACGTTAACGTATTACTGGCACGTGAAACCTTAAATTAGAGTGAATAAATGAAGACTCGGCACACCACTTCTGAAAGGTTGCCGACCCCTGCTTTAGAGACTTCATGTTTTCTCCTGATTTCTCCTTCCCCTACTTTAAAAGATAGGGCATCTACTGGAAAGCACATACTAGGGCTACAAGGGACAAGAGATCTCTCCTAAGGGACTTCTTCATTTCTTCTAGAGAATACCACCTGTAAAACAGGCCTCGGCAGAAACACTTTTTCCTCCATGTGGGTAACTTTCTGGAGAAAGTCTCACCTTTCAGGGAAATCACTTACTGCCCTCTTCATTCAAAAGGGATCTTCTCGTCATACAATTCTTCTTTGCCTGGAGCATTCCTTGTAGAACTCAGCACCTTATAATGAATCCATTGGTGGCTGCCTCTATGGTGTGAATGGACTGTAATCCATAGACTGGAGTAGGAGTTGTGGGTGGGCTTTGCTGCACCCTTCCACCTGGCACCACTTCTCTCACCCACTGCACTTCACCAGATTAGAGCCCAATTAAAATTGGGCTGTCTGGGGTGAAGTGTACTTCTCCCTGTAGTAGAGGAATGAAGGTGCTTGTCACAATACTGAGTTTACTGTTCTATACTGACCTAAATGACAGGGCCAGAAGTTACAGGCAACACTATGAACTTACTTGTCAAATGGAATCTCATGTTTTAATGGTAAAAATGGCATTTGTGTATCCAACTGTCCATATGAACACCTGAAAGCAGGTTTGGTGCCCACATTAGGTGCCCATATTTTAAACTTGTGGTAAGAAGCTACTCTTAACCACAGCATTGGGATATAATATTAGACATCCCTGGAATCTGCTTCTTAAAACATTCAACCAGAGGGGGAAATTCTGTAATAAGTGCAATTTAGGAGATAAGTGAGAAAGGCAGCAGTTTGGGATGGAGGGATGTGACTGGTGGAATGCTGTAAGGTAAATATTAGGAACATTTCCGTTCATTTCACACATACATTGCCTGGAAAGAGGGGAAGAGATAGAATGTAACTAAATTTGATGCAGCTGAAAGCTGGAGCATTTCAGAGGGGGAAAGATTTTTGTAATAGGTTGATGTGTGTATTATCAGAAAGATATTTTTCTTAACAGCTGAATTAAGCCTAACTCATTGCTATCTAACAGTAAGTATGAAATATATCAGATTTCTTTTATATATAACTGACAAACATTAGGAAATTGAGAAAGGTTGTTTGTTTTTTAAAAACATTGAATAATTATAATTTAAAAATAAACTTTTCCAAAAAGCCAGGAGAGAAAAAATGAGGCTGTTTCTTTAAGGGCTGCTGGGTTTTCCCACAGAATGACTCAAAGTCAAAGATACTTATCAAACTGGAAACAATAAGTATTCTTGAGTGATCAGTAATGTAGGTCAGGGTTTTGCTGATAGTTTCTGTTATAGCAGTGAACTCTGAATTAGTCCCAGCCTCTTAAACATGCTGTGAAGTAGCAGTGAGTAGAGAAAACAAGGAGCTGACTACAGAAGTGGAACAATGGCCTGATAGATGGCAAGGTAAAAAATAACCAAACTCCTCAAAACTTTGATAAGATTTTTTTTTTTTTAATATCTGAAGCTGTTAGCAGCAGGCTTAGGTATTTTACTGTTTTCTTGTTCATACTTTCTGTAAACATACAGCACAGCATGTGTTGCAGAGATGGTACAACTACTTTGTCCAGATTATGTGTTGTAAATCAGTGGTTCTCAACCAGAGGTCCGGGGTCCCCTGGGGGGCTGCGAGCAGGTTTCAGGGGGTCCGCCAAGCAGGACAGAAAGCCTAAGGCCTGCCATGCAGGGCTGAAGCCCAGAGCCTTGAGCCCCACCACCCGGGGCTGAAG
The DNA here is from genome assembly GCF_002925995.2 of Terrapene triunguis. Taxonomy (NCBI): domain Eukaryota; kingdom Metazoa; phylum Chordata; order Testudines; family Emydidae; genus Terrapene; species Terrapene triunguis. The sequence continues at coordinate 36,905,971 of NW_020664562.1, read as the reverse complement.
CAGAAGCCTGAGCTACTTAATTTCACGGGGGGCCCTGTGGAATGGGGCCCCAGGCAATTGCCCTGCTTGCTACCCCCTAATGCCAGCCCTGGCTTTTCTATGCAGAAAACAGTTATTGTGGCACAGATGGGCCGTGGAATTTTTATAGTATGTTGGGGGGGCCTCTGAAAGAAAAAGGTTGAGAACCCCTGCTGTAAGTTAAAATGCAGTGTTAGTGTACTAAGGTATTGGAGCACTCAGCAATGCAGCAACTAACTGATTTAGGAGCCTAAGTCTCATTTTCAAAAGGGATTCAGACACTTAGGAGCCAAAATCCAATTGATAGCCAATGGGAGTTAGGGTCTTAAGTACCTAAATCACTTTTGAAAATGAGACTTAGGTGCCTAAGTCAGTTAGGTGTTGCGATGCTGAGTGCCACAACACCTAATACCTTTACAAATCTGGACCTAAGAGGTTTTTAGTAGTCAGAGTTCTTAGTAGAGATGGGATCGAATCGCCAGCGCCAGATACTTCTAAATTATCGGGATGTTCAAATTCCAAGCCTGCATCTGATTCCAAAGTTTGCAGGTGGCCCCTATGAATTGGAATAAAAACGTAAATTTGAATAACTCCCAAATCAGGTGGTGTTTGAAATCCTGATCTAAATGTTATAGCTGGAGTCTAGAAAGTTCTTCTTAAAGAAGAACTTTTTCAAAGCATGTGTGTTTTTTATTTGTTTCTTTTAACTTGCAAGAGCGTAGCAGGATGTTGGTAGGGTGTTAAAATTCTTGTACCAGATCAGATAAGGAGAGAGAGTATGAAAGTTGATGAAGGGGATTACCAAGTATTTTTGCCATCTCCAATACAGAGGAAAGTCTTAGGACACTGGGGCAAAGGCAATACAAGGAGAAAAACCAGGATACTTGTTATGCATTAGACATTCTAGATACGTAATATTAGTCTAAAGCCTTTTGAAATGTATTCTAGATCACTAAATACAGCAGTTGAAGAATTACCATTTCCAATGGAAATTTTTTTTTTTCAGATCATTGGGATTATTTAAAAAAAATTATTTGGCAATATCTACTTTTGATCATTTTTCTATAGCCTTATGTACCAGTTTAAACAGAAGGGTAGAGCTATCATTGACCTTCAGTTAGTGCCAATCCTGTATCTCCTAGAGCTCAGTTTCGAACTGAGATCCACAAATGCAAAGACTCACAAAAGAGAAACACCGCTGACTCCCCTCAGAGAGCCAGCTGCAGCAGCGTACTTTCATGCGCCTCAAAGTTGTGCTTGAGTAGCTAATGTGTATATGCAGATAGACTCCAAAATGGATGTGGTATCCCAAGAAAAGGTTTCAGCCCTGCACATCAGTCATTCTTGTATACCCATCAAAAATAAGCAAGGCTGTGCCAAGTTTCACCAGCTCCAGATATTTCATAGTCTAGCCCCTTCAGAGGCATTATCAATAGAGAATTCTCTGATTTTACCCATGTTACATCTAACTTGGGTCTCGTCTCAATGTAAAAGTCCAGCACTGAGAAACATCATGTGGATTTCTGGCATTCTCTGGAGGGCTGTGGGTTCATAAAAGAGAAAATGGCCAGGGACAGGCTGGTATGGAGGGATTAAAACTAGGTGTAAAGGGATCGAGTTCAGCAAGGGAAAATTGAGACTGGGTATTAGAGAAGACTTCCTGAGAGTGATAAACTGGTCTCCCAAGGGGAAAAGTAGAAAACCCATTGCTTGGGACTTTTAAAACTAGACTGGATGACACCCTAGAGAAAAATACCAGAGTATTAATCCTGCACAAGTTAGGGGAAAGTAAAACCAACCTAATAGCATTAGAGATGGAAGAGACCTAGGAAAACAATTACAGCTCCCATTGGATGAGGTAGTCAATAGGTGGACCGTTGGCCAAATCTGGATTGCCAGATGCTATTGAACGGACTGTGAAATCTTTTTATTTACTTATCATCATTATTGTGGTGTGAAAAATGTTTCTTTGGAGTCTGGACCTTGACTATACCTTGACCAAAAAATAATTTGGACCTTGACAAAAAATAATTGACTACTCCTTGCATAATCTTATGCATGTGAGTAGTCCCATTGAAGTCTCTAGCACTGCTTCTAATAAAGATTATTCATCTGTAACTGGAGCTTTCCAAGTATATTTCCTCTGCAGATCTGATCTTGTGGGAAGATGCACCTTGATTCCATGAGCTTGCTACTAGCTGGAATGTTGTGATATTTGTGGCCATTTTTATTCCATTGCATGCTTCCAGATGTTTGATGCAAGACTAAATCTCCTTAGGTCCTTTTCCGACTGCCATTAAGTGGTGCGGTCTCAGAAGCATGCTCCATTCATTGGTCTTTTTGACCCTTTAATCCTCTCCCTTTACCCATTAGTTAATTTTAGAATTATTGTAATTTAGCTAACATTTAATGTTTTTTTAAAATAGTTAGTTTTTAAATGGTAGTCCATAGTGGTACACAATTATGGACTGGTTCCTATCAGTGCAGTTGAATGGATCCACACCAGAACTATAGAAGAGATACCAGTGGGTCTAGACAAGAAATGTCTTGCAAGCCTGTGTTGATTTAGACAGACACAACAGTGCACACGGCAGTCAAATAAATGCATGAATGTGAACCCATATTCATCTGTGGGTTTAAGATTGAACGTGCTTCACAAAAATGTAACACCAACAGACCCCGGTCGTCAGCGGGATCAAACCGGGGACTTCCGGAGCTTAGTGCATGAGCCTCTACCGCATGAGCTAAAAGCCAACTGACTGTTAGCTAAGGCTATAGAGCAGATTCATTGCAGTACTCTCTCTAAGTGGTCTCAGTATCACTGGATGGGACAGAACACCCCACCCAGAAGGTGTTGGTGTTATATAAGCACACATATGAAAACTAGGGCTGTGTAAAAATGATTACAACAACCCCCAAAATTCAACCCAGAATTGCAAAAAGCTTTGGGGGTATGTCAACCCTCACCCTCCAATCCATTCCCGGGACACAGCTGCCACCACCTAACAGGCTGCTGTATTCTCCATATGTCTGAAATCATCCATGGAACAGCTCCATTCCCCCTTCCTTCTTGTCTTGACTTTGGGGGACTGTCCCCTTCCCTCCCTGCTGGGAACCTTCAAAGTAACAGCAGTTAGCCCCTTCAGTGCTTGGAGTGAGGAGATGGGAGGGAGGAGGGTATTCTGGTAGCTCTGTTTCTTGCCATCCTACAAAAAGTCTTCCAGGGAGCTGGAAGCCACCCATTTCCATCATCCAAATGGGGCAGGAAGCAATGTACTACTGCTGCTGACGACTCCCAGCGTCACTCTACAGCCAGGAGCCAGGAATGCAGAAGTTTCCTGCCACACTGCTGCCTGATAAAGGGAAGAGAGTCTTCCAAACACCCCCCGTCCTTAGAAGACCTTCCCAGGATTGGGAGGCAGCTGTCTTATCAGACAACCCCCTGAAAAGAGGGGATAAGGAGGCCTCTACTCAGCATGCCTTTTAGATGCACAGTAAAGGGGCAGTAACCTTGTCCTTGAAGACCTGGAATGAATGTGAGGGGAGGGCTTGCAGGCCATTGATCAGCCTTCCGATTAGACTCCAAAGAGAGGAGCTAGGAAATAGCACTGGGTGAGGAGTAGCTGTGGATAGAGAGAAGGGCTTAATGAGGATGGAGCCTGGCCTCCTGCCATTCTGAAATTTCACATCACCTGGATGGTGCTGAGTTTACCGAATACAGTAACCCTGGAATAACACACCCAGCTCAGAGCCAGATCCGCTCCCATGCCAGATAGCAGTACCTGGTGTAAGCTCTGATGCCCTTAGGGCACAGACGGACGCAGCACATTTTTGCACCTATTCCTTTTGTTTCTAAGCAAGTTCAGATTCAAGCTCTTAAAGTGGTGAATACCAGTGGCCTACAAGGAAGTGATGTCTCTGGATGACTTTACCAAGAAAATAAGTTTATCCAAAATCCATGTATGTCATGAATTCATGAGAAGAATGTGGGTACATAGTGAATTGCCTCTCTCTTCAGAACACTGATATATTTCCAGGCCCAGTCTATTTCTTCCTCCATGGGACTGGACATCAAACCTCTAGATCTTTACAAGCCTCAAAATTCCAAGTCCCTGCAAATGCTGGCAGAGATGTATCTAGAGCAGTGGTCCCCAAACTTTTTATGTCATGCTCCCCTTATCCGTAATGAAATCTGTCCGCGCGCGCACACACACACACACACCGGGAGCCAGGTCCAGGATTGGGAGCCGAGGCCAGGGCTGGTCCCGCGGCTGTGTGCGGAGCCAGGAGTGGAGCCGCAGCCAGGAGTGGGGCCAGAGCCAGAAGTGGGAGCTGCAGCCAGGGTCCAAGGCCGGGGCCAGGACCCGACACGGAACCTTGATTGGGGGTGGGGCTGGAGCGCTGGAGAAGAGACTGGGGGCAGGTTGGAACTGAGGGGGCACTCCCTTCCCACTCCCCATAGGGGCTGGCCCAGTTCCCATTGCAACCCCCCTGAACGTTCCTCTGTGCCCCGCTAGGGAGGCATGCCCACAGTCTGGGGAAAACTGATCTAGGGCAATCAGGTTGCAGTGAGGCTTAAGGTCAAGATTTTCAAAAGTGACTAGTGAATCTGGGTGCTCAGCTTTGAGACTACTTTAAAGGGGCCTGATTTGGAGAAAGTGCCGAGTACCCACCCTTTGGCCACTTTAAAGGTGTTTCAAGTTGGGTTCCAAGAGACACCCAAAATTACTAGGCACTTCAGAGGCTTAATCTAAATCTTCTAGAGTCTGATGGCACCTGCACAATAGGTCAGGAGTAGGAGGGGTAAAAATCACTGTCTCCCTACCAAAGGGAATGTGGGTGTCTGAAGATTACTGGGAGTAAAAATCCCCTTCACCATCAGAACGTGCCAGAAAGTGTCACAGGAAAGTACTAAGTAAAAAGTACTCAAGTGAATTTGCGGTAGATGTGACATCTTTCTTAAGAAGTCAAAGTCTATCTTCAAAACAAAGCAGAATAAAGAAAAGAAATAGAAAAATGAGAAAGAAAGTCATAACCAGTAGGCAAATTAACCAAGGGCTCCACCTTACAGCAAGTCATTTTCCTTTTCTCTAACTGACAGAAAGGAGCCAGATAAAAACAGGAGCTGTGGGTGGTCCGCGCTTCTGAAAATCAGGCCATATCTACTTTAGGTACTCACCGTTAAAGATCTAAGATTCCACATTATAGCTTCTGTATACTTTCCTCTCTAGCAAACCCTAGCCCTGGAACTCAGATCTCTGAATATTGCCTCCTCTGCCCAGCTCTAAACAACGCCTCGCCAAATTCACACCTCTATTAACTTCAATGGAATTGCACCAGTCATGAGTTTGGTCCACTGTATTTAGCAGCATCTAAAGATTCATCCTACTGTGGCCAACATGTTCAATTTTTGCTGCTGTGGATCTGGAAACTAGCCTGAAGCCCTTCTGTACGTCTGGAAGTGAGGTAGGACCAGAGCTATAGCAGTGTGTACAGATCCAGGAACTAGCAGGACCAATGACATTTGTGTATTTGAGGTTCTGATACTGGCCTCTCATGTTATTAGTTTTGTTTTGTCTTAGAACCTGGTCTCAACGTTGCATTGTTTATTGTGAGAAAGGTCTAATATTAATTTCATTTTTTCAGGGGCCATGCTTTCCCACTGACATCGGCCACGAATCAATCAGGCCATGGTTAGATTTAAAGTGGCAGTGGCACTCCATATACTCTTCAGCTGGATTTACAGAGGTATAGTCTGTCTTCCATCTCACCACTTCTTAGTGCTGAATTCAGGAACAATTGTTAGTATAGTTTTGTATCTTAGAGAAATCAATACATTTCAGCTAACATAATGGAACACAGAGCTGATAAACAGCCAAGCATAAAGTGAAAGATGAACAGATAAACTATTTTGGGGGCTTCTATTAGCTGTTTGACACCTACAGACATATAGATATGCCTCGTTTTATTGCATATCTTAGAAATCAGAGGTTTCAATGCAGTCACACCTTTCCAGGAAGAACAGATCACATCTGATATCGCTCAGAAGCTAAATTTGTCATCTCTGGTGCAGAGCTGTAATCTGATCATAAGGGGCCCTTGTGCTTCTATTGTGGAGCTGCCTTAATCCACTTACATTTGCTTTAGCTCAGATCCGTTTATAAAAGGTTATCTCCCTCTAGTTATTATTAAAGCACAGTCTGAAATTTGTGAAGTCAGGTGATTCCTATATGAGTTATTACTGCATACCGCTGACATTTCATAGGGCCAGTTTCTATTTCCCCTCACAGGAGAATGTGGGGGCATTGGGGATGAGGCACCCCTTAATCTCTGCACCATGACCTGTACCAGCAAGAGCTGTGCAGAAGGGAGAACAGTGTGTATCAAGTCATTGTTTCCCCCCCTCCCACACAGATGGAACCTTGGCTTCATGCCCACAATGAGCCAGTCAGTGTAGTACAGGATGTATGATAGACCACATACTCAGTACCAGTACTGCCCTTACTCCATTCAGTATCTTTGTTTTAGAGGGTATGGAAGGCAGGGCTTCTGTACTCCAGGATTCCACGGCCACCGAAATCTTCCCCTTAGCATGACACTGTGATCTTAACTCTAAGCTCTCATTAGCTATCAATAGCTTTGCGTGTGTACATGCACCCACATGTAAAATCCTGGCTGCACTGACTTCAGTGGCAAAACTCCCATGGACTTCAATGGCGACATGATTTCAGACCTTCCCCCCTACGCCATTTCTGCTCCGATAGTGTGATGGCAATCTAGTACACATCCCACTAAACATGAATGCCGAGTAATACCCATTAATCCCAATCAGGTGCTAATGACAAATTGTCATAAGATTGTAAATTTTCATCATAAACTATTTCACTGCTGGTCCTTTTGATAGAAACAAACAAAAGGAAGTATTTCTTCACAGAACGCACAGTCAACCTATGGAACTCTTTGCCAGAGGATGTTGTGAAGGCCAAGACTATAACAGGGTTCAAAAAAAGAACTAGATAAATTAATGGAGGATAGGTCCATCAATGGCTATTAGCCAGGATGGGCAGGGATGGTATCCCTAACCTCTGTTTGCCAGAAGCTGGGAATGGGCAACAGGGGATGGTTCACTTGATGATTACCTGTTCTGTTCATTCCCTCTGAGGCACCTGGCATTGGCCCCTGTCGGAAGACAGGATACTGGACTAGATGGACCTTTGGTCTGCCCCAGTATGGCCGTTCTTATGATCTTATGTTCTTAAATATGTATTTCTCACACAGTCTCAATGCAAAAATCTGTGGCAAACTGAAACTGCAAGTGCAGGGTAAAACAGATTACATTTAGTATCAAAATAAATAATACAAGGAATATTATACTGATGGCCTTATTCATTTTAACAAAAGCAACACCTAGCTCCTATATAATGCTTTTCATCAGTAGATCTCAAAGTGCTTTGCAATGGAGGTTCATAACTAAAATCAGTAGATGTCTCCATTATTTAAACTATACCTGAAGTGGGTATAGAACAGGGGTCTCAAACGCAAATGACCACAAGGGCCACATGAGGACTAGTGCATTGGCCCGAGGGCCGCATCACTGACACCCCACCCTCGCCGCCCCAGCCCCGCCCCCACTCCACCCCTTCCATGAGGCCCCGCCCCTGCCCCATCTCTTCTCCACCTTCTCCCCTGAGCACGCGGCTCCCTGCTCCTCCCCCCTCCCTCCTGGAAAGTGCTAAGCGCCACCAACAGTAATGCACCTCACTCAAAGGACAAAACACGCACTTAGTTAGATTTACTCCTGTTAAAGCCCCCCCACTGCACTGCGCTGCACCACCACTCCACCCTTGCTCTGCAGGGGTGAGGGCTGTGGATGAGGAGTTTGGGGCATCGGAGAGGCTCAGGACTAGGGCAGAAGGGCAGGGGAAGGGCAGCCTGCCCTGGCCATAGTGGAGGAGGCACTAGGACCCTGCGGCAGCAGGTGATGCCGGAAGCCGGCAGAGCGGAGTGGAGTCAGCATGAGCTGCAGGCTCCGGGGCAGTGAAGGGGCAGCAAGTGAGCCCGGGGGACACTCGGGGGAGATGCGTGGGGGTGGCAGGCGGGGCCGGGGGAGAGACCTGGCCCCAAACATTGGGGAGCAGGGAGCTTAGCTGCCACATAAAATAACTCGGGGGGGGGGGCGCGCGGGGAGCTTGGCGGGCCGCAGGGAAGAGCTCCGCGGGCCGCATGTGAGACCTCTGGTATAGAAGTTCCCGGATGCAGAGCACTGCAGAAACCAGGGACAATTGCTGGATTTAGGTCTGACGTCGTTCATTAAGGTCTGGTTTTAAGCAGCATCCACTAGAATCGTTTGACTAGTCAAAAAGAAGTGCAGCCAAATATGCTGCATAACTGAAACATTAGCTGCTTCTATTTCAATAAGCAATCCGAGCCTTATTTTAATCAATGTATGCTTTCACAGGCGTCTCAAACGTGCACTGCTCTGGATACGTGTGGATAGAACCAGCTCCAGTCATTCAGATGGGTTTGAACATTTCTATCAATTGCCACTCTACGGTAAACTGTCAAATGGCAAAGTTATACATGATGCTAAATAATACTCATATAGAAGACAAATTATTAACAACAATAAACAAAACTACAGTGCAACTTCAGCTTCATGATTTCAGAAAACCATATTCCATCGTCCTATGTTATGCCAAGTGTCCCAGCAAAGCTGCAGATATGATAGTATGTGGAACACAATTTTTTGCAGGACGTAAGTAATTTGCTGTATGTATGATGGTTTTTCCACTAATTCTACTTCATCCCATTTAAGATGGTATAAACTGTTATTCCTTCCTAGACAGTGTTAGCCTGCAGCCCCCAAAATGCTATTTTCGGATTTACAGCATTAAATCTTTTAATGTTTTTAGATGCCGCACCCAAAAAAAAAATCACACAAAAGCAGTGCTGGTATATTTTCCAGTTGAAAAGTGAAACTTCCATTTTTATTTTATTTATTTAACAATAAAAGGTTTGGGGTCTTATTAGTAATTAAACCTAGATTGTAGTTAACCAGCAAGGTATGTTGTAACTGGATTCAGCGGATATGCGTCATTAGTAGCAACTTCAGTGCATGTTCTGTCATGAGGCTGTGCACAGGTACAGTAACTCCTCACTTAAGGTTGTCCCTGTTCATGTTGTTTCGTTGCTGAGCAATTAGGGAACATGCTCGTTTAAAGTTGTGCAATGCTCCCTTCTAAGTCGTTTGGCAGCTGCCTGCTTTGCCCACTGCTTGCAGGAAGAGCAGCCCGTTGCAGCTAGCTGGTGGGGGCTTGGAACCAGGGTGGACGGGCAGCCCCCCAATTCCCCTAAGTTCCCTGTGCTGCAGCTGCCCAGCAGGCTACCAATTGCCAGCAGTTCAGCTGTCCCTCTCCCAACTGCCATGTGCTGCTCCTGCCCTCTGCCTTGGAGCTGCTCCCAGAGACTCCTGCTTGCTGTGCAGGGAGAAAGGGGGACTAATGTCAGGGTGTCCCCCTCCCCCCTGCTCCTGCACCCCGCTTACCCCTTCTCCATATAGAGCAGTGAGGGGACACAGACGGAGAGAGACAGAGAGTGCTTGGGGCAGCAGCTGCTGTCTCAACTTCCTGATCCACTTAAAAAGACAATGTATTTAAGAGTGAGTCAGCTTACTTAAAGGGGCAGTGTGCATCTCTCTCTCTCCCACACACACAAGGTGTGTGTCTGTCTCTGTCTGCTATGCTTCTCCCCTCCCTCGTGTTCATTCTGCCTTGTGTGAGAGGCTACATTGTGTTAACCCTTGAGGGCTCAGCCGAGTACTAGTTCATCATTTAGCAGCAAGGCATTCCCTGGGAAATATCCCTCCCTCTTCCACCCTCTAACTTCACCACCTCAACCAAGCTTCACAATCATCATAGCTGTGAACAGTATTAAATTGTTTGTTTAAAACGTATACTGTGTGTATATCTATATAATATATAGTTTTTTGGTCTGGTGAAAAAAATTTCCTTGGAACTTAACCCCCCCTATTTACATTAATTCTTATGGGGAAATTGGATTCACTTAACATCGTTTCGCTTAAAGTCCCATTTTTCAGGAACGTAACCACAACGTTAAGCCAGGAGTTACTGTATCTGGATGTGACACTGAAACTATCCTTCTCCTATCATTGTCATGTGCTTGCCCAAATGGCAACGAGCTATTGAACTCCCTGAGTCAAGTAACAGAAGTGACTTTGTGCATCATTACAGGCTATAACACCACCTAATGCTTATACAGCAGTCTTCAGGGGTAGATTTCAAAGCGCTTTACTTTACCAGGTGGTCACTACCATTATCCCCATTTTATGTATAGGAAAACAGAGGCACAGAGAGGAAAACTGATGTAGTTTACTTCCTTCTACACAATCACTATCATGGATACCCTGACATGTGGAGTTGAGAGGAGAAAGATAGGGCAACCAGAGTGTGGAAGGAGTTGGGAATCAGATGGTTTCCTTTCCAAATCTGTGCATTTTATGCAGACATGGCTGCAAAAGTTTTAACGCTGTTCTGTGTAACATTAAATCCCTCCCCCCACTCCAGAGCCCCTCACTACAGCAGCCACATAAACACTTCTGCTGGCAGGAGAGCTGCCGTAAGATAGCAGTACAGCCAGATTTACCACCAGTGTGCTTGAGTGTGCTGGAAGTCACACATCGGGCCTGGGATTAATAGAGTTTGGGCAGTCTTTGCTTTCAGGTCCTTGGCCACCGCCTATGAGCATTTGACAGGCTATCCCCTGCCCCTTCATGCCTACCTTTCTCACTGTACCCATCTGTAAAATAATACTGATCTACCCCACAGAGGTGATAAATCTTTGTAACAAATAAATGCCAAGATGCCCATCCACGTGGTATCTGGTCACACACTGACATGGCTTAAATTGGCTCATTAACATTCTAAATTAGAGGAGCAAACACACTACATTTCCCTGGTGCCTGTAGCTTTAAGACTGAGCGAAGGATCTCTGGACTGTCAGCTAAGGCCCTGGATTTCATAGTTCAGTTGGACAGTTCGTCATTAGCTTGGGCAACGGGAGGCATCTAGTAAGATTTTCTAATGTGGTCAGGTTCACATTTTAAGTGTGTTTCTGGCAGAAAGTGAATTGCGGAGGTGCCAGGAATGCCCTGCCTGCAGCCTGCAAGCTCCATCCTTGGGACAATGAGTTCCAGCATCCCAGCCCAGTGGAAGATTAATTTAATTAATACTAGTGGAGTACTTTAAAATCTCAGCTAAAACCCACTATGGAAAGCCACAGAATAACACAATCATCTGATTCTGGTATCAAACAATTATGGGTAAAATGCAGCACGTCTTTGTAACTTCTGTTCAGAGATATAGACCCCTATGTTTAGGTTCCTGAGGACATTAGTTTCAAATGTCTAAATGTCCAGTCATTGGATGAGCTGCCCATTAACTACTGAACTGACATACATTTGCATATAATCTATCTTTGTAGATCCACCGGACAGTCCAACCAATTTAACTTGTGTCATTTATGAACATTCAGACCACCTGACTTGTGCTTGGGACGCAGGGAAGTACACCTACATAAGTACTAATTACATTCTCTACCTGAAGAGGTAAGTCCTGCCAGGACAGCTTCTTGCTGTGTTTAGTTGAAAACCAAGAACAATTGAAGTAGAGGCTCTCTGCATGGCTTAGAATGTGGCTCTGAGCATTTGAAAGGAATAAGACCAAGAGGATCTGGGGGGGAGAGGATAGCTCGGTGGTTTGTGAACCCCAGTTTGGGAACCACTGCCTTACACACTAATGAGGGGAGGGATAGCTCAGTGGTTTGAGCATTGGCCTGCTAAACTCAAGGTTGTAAATTCAATCCTTGAGGGGGCTATTTAGGAATCTGGGGCAAAAATGTGTCTGGGGATTGGCCCTGCTTTGAGCAGGGGGTTAGACTAGATGAAACTCCTGAGGTACCTTCCAACCCTGATATTCTATGATCTCACTGATTCTCTCACTTGCTAGTGTGCTTTGTGGTAAAGGTGCTAATGGTATGGAAAGAACACACCAGAACAACCTAGGTTAATTGGTGGCAATGGTTAAGACTGGGGAGCTCTTGTAACCTGAAGTACCAGTATGACTATGCGGTCTAAACATATGTGGTCAGAGTAACAGCAACCACAAGCCAAGCACGATTATACAAATGCTCTAGTTTTGATGACTGGAAAGACAGAGTGTCCTACTTACACTTTCTAGAACACCGCCTTACAGATCTCTTCAGGTGAACTCCCAAGTGTACATGGCTAGCTCTCACTTAACGCAAATGAGGTGGTATTTAGGATTTAAATCTTTTAAGACCTAGGTTTCCACACAGTGTTGTTATTACTTGTCTAATCAGTGCTATTTACAGGGCTGGTCCACAACATTCTGGCACCTGAGGCGGGGAGATCAAATGATGCCCCCACAGGGCCAGCTCCAGCATTTTTGCCACTCCAAGCGGCGGGGGGGGGAAGGGAAATGCCGCGATCAACACTTCTACCACCGCTGCTTCATTCTTTGGCGGCACTTTGGCAGCAGGTCCTTCCCTCCAAGAGGGACTGAAGGACCCGCCGCCGAATTGCCGCTGAAGAGCCGGACGTGCCGCTCCTTTCCGTTGGCCGCCTCAAGCACCTGCGCCCCCATACCCCCTCGATTGGGCCCAAACTTTGAAAGGTCTCAATTCTGCCTTCTTCCTGTTCTACTCCTCTCATGGTACTGCTCTGTTACCTACCCCAATAAAGGAGAACTAACAACTTAAAATGCCTTGTTCAAAAATTTTAATTAACACTTAACTTTCAAACGCCTGAACAGCAAATGTAACTTTTCTTGTCTGCATAGTAAACACTGGCATTTTTATCTGTTTGAATAATCAAAGTGGTGCTTTCCGAGCCTTCTTGGTTGCAAAGATTTGAACTGCTTCCTGAAGGTCCACAGTCTGGGCCAGCTCATGCTCTATTGAGATGGTTTCAAGGCCGACCAGCCTCTCCTGTGTCATTGTGGAGCGTAGATGTGTTTTTATTAACTTCAGCTTGGAGAAGCTGCGTTCTCCACTGGCAACTGTTACAGGAAATGTTAGAAGTATGCACAGAGCAACAAAAGCATTTAGAAAGAGGGTGCTCATCTTATTTGTGCACATATATTCCAGAACAGCCTTTGGAGTTGATCCTAGGGTGACCAGATGAGAGGAACAAAATATCGGGACATCAGGGCAGGGGGGTCTGCCGGCGGAGCAAAAAAAAAACCGAGTGCTGCCTGTGGAGCAAAATATCAGGACAAATTGCATCCCGACCAGGGATCATTATCGGGACGTCTGGTTACCCTAGTTGATCCTGCTGAAATGTATCTTGAAAGGGCTTTCAGTTTATCACCTAAATCACTTGCATCAATATCGCGCATGTTATCATTACTGGTGTAGGTCTTCTTCAGGTATAGTGAGGAGTTTTGGAATATCATACAACATCCCTAATATACTGCTGTGTTCCTTGAACTGCATGAAACGTTCTTCAACTGACTGTATTGCACAATCTAGCACCTGGTTAAAGAATTCAACTTTGAATTGTTGTTTGGGATTGTCTCTTTGAATTGTCTCTTATGGGATTATCCTGTGCCTCACAATCAAAATATCTTCTTCTTCGGTGACTCTTGTATTCTTGAATGGGTGGGAAAATAGCTTCAGTGTGAAGTTCCTCTGCCAACTTCTGTGCACTCTTCAGAACGTTTTGAAATCCCTCATCTGACCGGTAAGACTGTAAAAATTATGGAGATATCCTATCTCCTAGAACTGGAAGGGACCTTGAAAGGTCATCGAGTCCAGCCCCCTGCCTTCACTAGCAGGACCAAGTACTGATTTTGCCCCAGATCCCTAAGTGGCCCCCTCAAGGATTGAACTCACAACCCTGGGTTTAGCAGGCCAATGCTCAAACCACTGAGCTATCCCTCTGCTTTGTCCAGTTGTTACATTGCTCCAGATATATCAAGGTCAACACCTTGGAGTTTCTTGCTTACAACATTTATTTCAAACAGTATGTCATGCCACAACACTAAGCCACACAGAAATTAGAAGTTATGTATGTTTCTGGTGATTCCATTTCCCTCTGCCACTGTTCTCCCACGAACAGTTCCTGTCATAGCATTATCCTCCATAATGGCAACTCTGGCATCATCTATCTTCCCAATTTGGTGTTTGATAGGCTTTATTGCCTCCACTCGACTTTCCCATCATGTGGCACTCAGCGGTTTCAATGTCAGAGAGGATGTTCCCAGATGTTGCTTCAAAATTTGCCATCGATGAGTTGATGCAGAGAAAAATACATAGATGCTTCGAATTACATTAAAAAATTCAGCAGCCTCACTAGAAGCTGATGCTGCATCACTGAACACCAAGTTCAATGAATGAGAACTGCATGGGACAAAAAAAGCTCGAGGGTTTAACTCTTGGATCTGTGTCTGCACTCCTCTGTTCTTTCCTCTCATGTTGGCACCATTATTGTAGCCCTGGCTTCTCATGTCAGCTATCGCAATTCCCGTATCTTCCAGCTTTTTAAGAAGCACGTTTGTCAAACCAGCTCTTGTAGTATCATCAATGTCAATAAATTCTAGAAAATGCTCTCTGACAGTCACCATTGCAGGGACATTTTCACTAGGTTCTGTTGTTGTTACAAAATGCTCCATTAAAGTCATTTGTTCCGTATGGCTGATGTCAGGTGTGCAGTCCAGAATAACAGAGTAATATCTTGCTGACTTCAGATCTGCCACAATCTTCTGTTTGACTTTTGTTGCCAGTAACTGTATGATCTCCTTTTGAATTGTTTTTCCAAGGTAGTGGTGTGTGTACATTTCTTGCTCCTGGAGTACAGCATCAAACTCAGCCATCAGCTCCACAATTTTAAGGAAGTTTCCATTGTTTGGCACATACAGCTGATCTGAAGTGCCACACCGTGCTAGGTTTTGGGTAACAAGCATTCTCACAATGGCAATGAGCCTTTTCAGAACATTTTGCCAGTAATGAGACTCTGATGCAATCTTCTCTTGATGTTGATCATCTATGGTGGCCTTTAACCTTTGTCTCATCTCAAGCTCTTTCCACCTATGGAATGCTCTCTGGTGATTTGCTGCCTTCTCATGGCATGCCAGATTTCTAGCCAGATTTTTCCAGTCCTTTGTTCCTGTAGAACCCAATGTGGCTGGAACATTAGACTGGAAGAGTTTGCAACAAAAACACTATGTAGCATTCTGGGTTTTTGAGTACGTAAGCCATGGCCTCTCCACTTTGTCACCATTGGGGATTTCACGCCAGTAATGTGTTGGATGGAAACTTCTATTTTCATTGTCTTTGGGGAACATGAAGTTTTTCACTTGCTGTGGTCCACGCAGTACAAGGAAGTCCCTCAGGCTACTGCTGAAGTGGGTCCACAGTCCTGGATCATCTAGACTTAAGGAACTAAACTCAGCAGCAGCTGTTTCTTGCGCCTCCACCACACTCTTTTCTGATCTACACTTTTCTTCAGGAATGTGCATGGTTACATCCATTTGAGATGGAGATATGGATGCTGCAGTTGCTGCCAGGTCACCGGCACTCTGACTAACTGGAAGATCAAGCATCTCCTCACCACTCACATCCTCATTGGGGCCGGAGGGCTCACCGTGAACATCTGTGTCTATGTATCTCAGGAGAGCTCCTTCCTGCTTAGATAGAAAAGCTTCCTTTGCTTTCTTTCTTTTTCTGAATGCTGCCCCAGAGGGGCGTTTTCTTCTTTCACTCATGACTGCTGTTCTGTGCCCGCTATAGCGGCTCTCAACACTCAATTGAAGGGGACAAATAAGCAGGCTGGTAGCAGGGCCTGAGTGAGGGAAGATATCAGCATCTTAAGGGCCTAACTGGCTCCTACTACTTCAGTTGACTGTCTGTTCTCCTCAAGTGGGTTCAGGGAAGCAGCAGGAAACAGGAAGCTCCCTGAGAAGCTGGTGTTAATCAGTCCAGGCTCCTGGGGGTGCTAGAGAGGTACATAAGAGGCTCCTCCTCCTCTCTCTCCCTGCAGCTCCCACTGCTTTCTGTTATTCCCTCTCACCTTTTCTCCTGCCTGCCTGTTATGTCTCTTGTGCCCTCCTTCCTCCAGCACAGCATCCACCATCTCTGTGCATCTAGAGCAGAGAGAATACATATGCACCAGCAGCAGACACAATTTTCTACACTCTGTGTCCTAGTGGTGTGTCCCCCCCCCACAGTCTGGCACCTGAGGCGGCCGCCTCAGTTCGCCTCATGGTAAGGCCAGCCCTGGCTATTTAGCTAGTAGTCAAGGATGTGTTTCCAGTCAAACCTAAACTGAGAATGTAAAACAAAAGCCAGCTTTCTACTCAATGGGCCTGAGCCATCACTGTGTTACATTACTTGTATCTCATGCTCGTAGAACTCCATGGATTTATCCCTCTGTAAACTGGAGTAGTGCAGTGGGGAAAAAAGGGCCACATGTTCTGTTGGGAGGTGCTAGACAGCATTAATTATCTGTAACACTTAGCCTTCCCAACAAGATCAGGGCCCCATTGTGCTAGGAACTGTACAAACACAGTATAGCTACACTGCAATTGGAGGGGCAGTTGCAGCTCTGGTGCACATATCTGCACTGTATCTTTACTCTAGCTAGCACAGGTAATAAGAGCAGTGAAGACACGGTGGCACAGTCAGCGTTGCAGGCTAGCAACATTAGTACGTACCCAGAGTTCCAGGCAGGCTTGTACAGACAGCTCTGGAGTCCATGCCACTGTGTCTTCACTGCTCTTTTTAGCTGTGCTAGCTAGATTAAAGCTAGAATGAGTATGCCTACCCAAGTTGTAATCACACCTCCAAATATAGTGTAGACATGAACATAGCAAGAGATAGCTGCCCTAAAGACCTTACAATCTAAACAGACAAGACAGATAAAAGATGAAGAGGAAAATAATATCCCCATTTTACAGATGAAGCACAGAGAGGTTAAGTAACTTGCTTTAGGTCACCCAGGAAGTTTGTGGCACAGCCAGGAATTGAACCCAGCCCTCTGAAGTTCCATCCTCTTTCAATAGCATACACATACTTATGAAACTTAACAGCAGAGAGAAAACGGACTTCCCGCAGATTAATCAAAAAAACAGTGTATTGGAAAGTGAGAAATAGGCAAGTCAGAAACAGAAGGGAGGCGTGGAAAGGGAAGGAAATACTGAGTAAACCTCCCACCCTCAAATGTATGGCATGTATGTTTCTATTTGTCAGTAAAGACCCAATGTCCAGAGATAGTATCAAGTTGTTTAACCAGCCCTTGAAGAGGTCCTGAGATGCTATAATCTACCACAATGTCTTGAGATAGTAAAGCAACAATTTAAATAAATGCTGAAACACTGTAGTGTTTACTGCAGAATTCTTCCTCATTGCTTAGTTCTCACCTGTCAATTTGGACCTTTCTAAGTAGATCCACAAAAACTGAATACACGAGATTCTATTTTATTCAGAAAAAACAACATGGTCCGTATGATTCACAAAAAAAATCCTGTGAATGAGAAATCACCATCTTTCTTTTTGTTTAGAATTCTGGACATGGATGGCAAAATGAGAAATAATGGGATTATGATGCAATGAAGTAGTAGGAAAAGCCGTTACTACATCAGCATCAATTTGGCAATGGTATATATTGCTAAGGAAAGAGGTGGCATCACTAGCCCGACAGTCATCCTATTAGGTCTGGATGACCAATTGTGGGTTGTTCGGGGATGCAGGAGACTGCCACAGTGCAGGAGGATCAACTTATTATCATACCACTAATCTTAAATGAGTTGCTGGGCTGCATTTGCTGCAGGAGATAAGACTGACAAAACTGTTGTAACAATGTGGTGGCCCTACCATCCCCATTCTCGGGGATTTTTGTTTTTAAATTATATTGGTTTAAACTGGCTTTTGTGCTGTTTCTTTCCTCGCTTCATTGAAGTCAATGACAAAATTCCCATTGACTTGAATGGGGCCCGGAATTTACCCCGGTGCTTTTTGCTTTTTTAGTTTACAGACAGGTGAGGAGAAAGCATTTCCTTCGAATGCAGCAATCAACATTTCATTGAGCAAATTACAAGGAGGCAAACTGTATTCTATTTGGGTCCAAGCCAAAAATGACCTAGGCACAGCACATTCGGATCATCTGCAAGTTAACCTTGAGGATTTAGGTAATATATGGTAATTCAGTAATGGCTTTGAAGGCAGGTTGTAATATGTATGAACTAAAAAAAACCCTAACCAAAGTGATAAAATCTACATCTAGATGGATGTGCAGTACTGAAGTTTTCTGAGAACATTGGTGACAAATTACACATGGAGTACTGTTTAACATTAGGGAAACAGCTGCTGATGTACATTTCGATACACTGTCTTATGGCCCTCTCTTATGTGTTCTTTTCAAATTGGTCTGTAGTATTTTCCATCAATATTCTTTCACTGGTCACTATGTTCTCTCCTTAGTTTTTTGTGATGTGCTGGATTTGACATTGAGGCTCACAGAGCCTGTGATTTGGTAGTACGTTTCAATTAGCAAGTCTCATACTGCCCGTCTATTAGTTCCAACATTAAATTTCCAGTGTACATTAATGAAAGTATAAAACTGATTAATGGGAAGTTATCTTTAACTGACAGTGAAATTGTCCAGCGATTGTTCTCTGATGGGGCTTTTTAACAGGTTAAACTGAAAAATCAAGATATATTTTTCTCAGGAGAGAACAGATGTCTTCTGTAGTAAAGTATATTAAAAAATCATTATAGCAGAGCCTAACCGTGATAGACTGGCACCATTTTCTTCATGGGCTCAGAATAGATTCACCATTCTTTTGTCTCTCTTCTAGTGATACCAGCCACACCGGTTATCACCAATGTTGAAACTACAGACAGTTCAGCACCGAGAACCATACTCCACTGGAAAAAGCAAACATCCATGGAGAACGTTTATTGTGAAGAGAGATACAAAGCACTGGCAGACCAAACTTGGCATGTGAGGCAACCCTTTCTCAACTACATAACATGGGCCTGCTGCTGTTCCCATTGACGTCAATGGCAAAACTCCCACTACCTTCAGTGGGAGCAGGATTGGGCCCTGCGTGAAAGATCGCTGGGCTAGGTTATTGATACCAGTTCTCTGGTATCTGGTTTTTCATGCAGTCATTTGCTGTATTCAAGTAAGGAGAGGAGAACGTCTACGAAACAAGGATTTGCAAGCGATTGCATATACTCCCTACGGACATAATAGCACCATAACGACAAGGGTATTTGGGGGGTTGTTTTTAAAACATTTTAAAATGAACTAAATTCTTGTGAAAGGTGCAAGGCTACTAATCCTGGAGACTGAAGTCTTCTGTTTATTCAGACAGGTACAGCAGTAGCAGGACAGCGCAAGCTTCTTTGCACTCTCCTAACTGAGTGCATCAAAACCAACCTGGAGACACCTCCTCTGAGGGTTACTCTAAGCTTTTCCACTGAAACTCCTACCAGGAGTCAATTAGTGACGTTGGTTTTGTGCGGTGGACTTGTCCACTCATACCTGGACTGAGACCACCTAGTCACTTCACATAGTAATCTCATGGCTGTTTGAGAGTCTAACAACATTAGGGCATTTGTGACTTAGGCTGGATTCAAACCGGTGATTTGGAAGGGAGAGGCTCCAACTGAGCTATTCAGTAACACCCACTCACTGCCGCATGCAGACTTGCATTGCTTTGTAACTCAAAATAATTTACCACTGTACTTGCAGAATTCTTTAGATAAACCCTATACTACGCAAAAGAAAATTAACGCAATATTCAAGATGTTTCCCAGTGCTACCGTTTAATTTAAGTCACGTCCAAAGTGACAAACTGAGCTAGAAAAGCCACTCATACCAGAATAAGAGTGTCCGCCAGGGGAGTTATACCGCTATAACTATTGCGGATGAAATTCACACCATCAGACTGGTAGAATGTCCCATGCAGAAAATCCCTAAGAGATGAGGCTGCTTTTGTAGGTCGATTTAATATCAGCTGCTTAGGACTCAATTGTGCCCTGCTCCTGATAGACCCTGGCCCTTTTGCACAGTCAATGTGGAGAATTTCCTCCACCCCTCACACCCTGCCAGAGGGACAGGGCACAATCCCAATCCCTCCATTTGGGGGAGCACTGCTTCCTCCTGACACCCCCAGAGGTGCAAACCCGGCCAGTACAGATAAGGAGGAGGCAGGGCCATGGCCACACCCCCCCTCCACATTGGCATGAGGAGCTGGCCACGAACACAGCCCTAGGCTAAGGCATGGTCAGGAGCGGCACCAGGGTTTTTGCCGCCCTAGGCAGCAGCGCTCCTCCTCAGAGCATTCGGCGGCGGGGGTCCTTCCACTCCGCGTCTTCGGGGCGCTTCGGCAGCGGGTCCCGGAGCGAGTGAAGGACCCGCCGCCAAAGCACCCTGAAGACGTGGAGCGGAAGGACCCCCGCCGCCGAATTGCCGCCGAGGACAGCAAAATGCCGCCCCCCAAAATCTGCCGGCCTAGGTGACCGCCTAGGGTCGCCTAGTGGAAGCGCCGGCCCTGGGCACGGTGCAGTGCCCACACTGATTCTGCACTCCTAGGAGCTCTGGGGAGGCAGGTGCCTACTCCCTCAGGGCTAGGGCACTTGGGCAGGAATTGTTATAGCATCATTAATAGTTCCAGTACATGTTGTTGAAAGGATGTCTAATTTCATGAGGCTAGTTAGTACAGCTTGGAAAGTTATATTGTTTGTCAATTTTAGATGAAAGAATGGGACATAAATGTGACAAGAGGGCCACACACAGAGTACAGCCTGGAGTCGAACACAGAGTATGAGTTTCAAGTGAGATGCCGATTAATTCTTGCCAAAAGCTATTGGAGTGGATGGAGTGTGCCCTTTATTTACACAACCCCAGAAGCAGGTGAGTTCACACCCAGGCTTACAAGGGGATTGCTCCATCTCCTGCTGTCATGCACCACTTTTTCTTATTTTTTAAAAACTTTGAATGAGATCACCCCCTTTTCTGGGGCAATTGTCAAAGGGAGTGGAATGGTGCGGGCTTCTAGTTACCCTGCTATTGGAACATGTGGGATCAGTACACTGTCAGGTGTACCTTATTGGAGCAGCAGATTATATATATACAAAAAAGAACTAGATAAATTCATGGAGGACAGGTCCATCAATGGCTATTAGCCAGGATGGGCAGGGATGGTGTCCCTAGCCTCTGTTTGCCAGAAGCTAGGAATGGGCGATATGGCGACTTGATGATTACCTGTTCTGTTCATTCCCTCTGGGGCACCTGGCAGTGGCCACTGTTGGAAGACAGGATACTGGGTTAGATGGACCTTTGGTCTGACCCAGTATGGCTGTTCTTATGTTCAGATTCCCTGATCAGCGCATGCCAGCTGGAAGGTCTAGCCATGCCTAACCCCTGCCGGCTCATCAGAGTCCCTTTGGGCCAGGGTGCAAGGAATGGGAATGTTAGCTGGGCCCACCTCTTAGTGCTCTTAATCACTGATGAGAAATCCTGCGTCTGCGCTATGGTGGTGATCAAGAAAGCTCCTTACATCTTCTTCCACCTTAATCCAACAAAGAGACCAGGATTTGTCCCTTACCATGTAAAACAGGAATGTAGCATTTGATTTTCTAATCAGACTAAATGTAAAAAATAGTCACTTAAGCTAGGCCCTGTGTGACAATCTTTTGCTACAAACACTTCCCATTCCTCCTGGTTGGCAGGCTATAGGGGAATAAAGGCCCACTGTAAAGATATTTGTGATCGCATGTGATACATCATTTCCCACTTGACAGCATAAAGGGTACATTTTTTAAGAAGGGCTGAGGTGCGACTTCTCTTTTGACAGCTGCAGTTAGGTAGCTAGAGATGCAGGTACCCAGGTTTGCACCTGGGATTCAAACACACACGCAAAAATACAAATACAAGTGTATCTGCAAAGAGGAGATTGACTGTTTGTAATGTTTGGGCTTTCACCTTTTGGTGATGTTTAACCAATCAGGATAGATGTCATTAGAATAGTTAGTGCCATTTTTTAAATGACTCAGTCAATGGAGACACAAGGTGAGTGAGGTAATATCTTGTATTGGGCCAACTTCTGTTGGTGAAAGAGACAAGCTTTTGGGCTACACAGAGCTCTTCTTCAGGTCATTTGTAACTCAAAAACTTGCCTCTTTCTCCAACAGAAGTTGATCCAATACAAGATATTACCTCATCCACTTTGTCTCTAATATCCTGGAGCCAACATGGCTACCACAACACTACAAACAACATCAGTCAAAGGAGACAGCATATCTAATGGTTAAAGTAGGAGAGTTGGAGTCAGGACATCACAATTGTGTTCCTGGCTTTGACAATGACTTAGGCAATCATTTAAATCTCTCTGTGCCTCAGTGTACATACCTGCTAGATGGGTACAATACTCATCTACCTCATAGGGTCATTATGAGCCTTAACGTATATAAAGATCTTGACATGAAAGGCATTGATATGAGCACAGAGTATCAGTGCTAGTTACTGCCTCATGTTTTAAACTGAGCTAATAAAATAATTGCTGTACCCATTCTGCCTCTGCCCTAATGCAGCTGGCATCAGCCCTGGCCAATGCACTGTGACACCTTTCCTTAGCTCACTGCCTTCCAGTAATGGCACATGCAGGAACGATACAGCAGCACCATCCAAAGCTTGAGCCAAAGCCACTGCAGTCAAAGGAAACCTTTCCATTTACTTCATTAGGCTTTGGATCAGGCCCTGGATTAGCATCTCATTAGTGGATATAGGTTTTCAAAGATACCATGAGTACTTCCATCCAGGGACGATATATGAACCATGGTAGAACTCACACACTTGTCATAAAGGCACTATGTTTCTTATCTAGTTGCACTGTGTCTCATCTTTGAAAGTAGAGCAGAGGGCTATTTCTTGGTATATCAACAGCATAATTAATTTGATCCGATTCTTATGTACAGTTGGATTATTCAGTCATTCTATGCGCTCTGCTGTCATGCAGAGTGCCACTTGATTCTGAACCGAATTGCAAGTTAACCCCCGAATCCTGCAAACACTTACACTCCAGTCACTTCCCACATGTGAGCAGCTGTAAAGACTGTTTGCAAAGTGTTTTCCAGAGGAAAAGCTCTAGGTATTATTGTGCCAGGTACTGTATGCCTGTTGGGCAGTTGTACCGCCACTTTGGCAATTATAAGGCCAGTCAAATTAATTTTTTCCCCAGCCTGACTGAATCATGGAAACTACATACTCAGGGCTCTAGTCTCCTATAGATACAGAAAAAGATTAGCGTTAAATACCTACATAAGCAAACACCCCACAAATTGATGGGCAAATAGAGTTAACGGCACATCTAGGCAAGAAGTGGTCTCACGGTAGTGTTTTGCTGGTGCCCTCTGATGGCTAATTCTGGGTATGACATTGTCAGTAGCCAGAAAACTTGCTGGTTGATTTCTGCTTCCATCTAGAGGTGATTTATCACGGGCTGTTATAGGAGCAAACTTCTCAAGTCTTCCTTGAACAGTCCTGATTCGAGCCCCAGACACTGATGTGTTGGCTGCTCGGCCTCTACCCCTGTTGATTAGGGCATCCGAGATTCTGTTTTAATAATGCAGTCACAGGGTTTGTTTGTTTTTAAACAAGAACTTCACAGGATATCTTATGTGGCCAAAGTGGAGGTGGAGCTCAGGAGAAAGCAGAGGCTGCTGGAACATTACAGCCTCACAACCTTCTCTCTCAAAGGGGAAATGGGATATTTTGTCTTCACCCACCCTGTCTCACCCTGTGGTCCCTCTCGCTCCAGGAACTGCAGCCTCCTCTTTGACGACTAACAGATTTATTTGGGCATAAGCTTTCGTGGGTAAAAAACCACTTCTTCAGGTGCACGGAGTGAAAATTACAGATACAGGCATAGATATACTGGCACATGAAGAGGAGGAAGTTACCTTACAAGTGGAGAACCAGTGTTGACAAGGCCAATTCAGTCAGGGTGGATGTGGTTCGCTCCCAATAATTGATGTGGTGGCAGCAATACCAAGAGAGGGAAAATTGCTTTTGTAGTGAGTCAGCCACTCCCAGTCCCTATTCAAGCCCAGATTAATGGTCTTAAGTTTGCAGATGAATTGTAGCTCTGCAGTTTCTCTTTGAAGTCTATTTTTGAAGTTTTTTTTGTTGAAGAATCATAGAATCATAGAATATCAGGGTTGGAAGGGAACTCAGGAGGTCATCTAGTCCAACCCCCTGCTCAAAGCAGGACCAATTCCCAACTAAATCATCCCAGCCAGGGCTTTGTCAAGCTGGGCCTTAAAAACCCCTAAGGACGGAGATTCCACCACCTCCTTAGGTAACGCATTCCAGTGCTTCACCACCCTCCTAGTGAAATAGTGTTTCCTAATATCCAACCTAGACCTCCCCCACTGCAACTTGAGACCATTGCTCCTTGTTCTGAAATCTGCCACCACTGAGAACAGCCGAGCTCCATCCTCTTTGGAACCCCCCCTCAGGTAGTTGAAAGCAGCTATCAAATCCCCTCCTCATTCTTCTCTTCTGTAGACTAAACAATCCCAGTTCCCTCAGCCTCTCCTCATAAGTCATGTGCTCCAGACCCCTAATCATTTTTGTTGCCCTCCGCTGGACTCTTTCCAATTTTTCCACATCCTTCTTGTAGTGTGGGGCCCAAAATTGGACACAGTACTCCAGATGAGGCCTCACCAATGTCGAATAGAGGGGAACGATCACGTCCCTCGATCTGCTGGCAATGCCCCTACTTATACAGCCCAAAATGCTGTTAGCCTTCTTGGCAACAAGAGCACACTGTTGACTCATATCCAGCTTCTCGTCCACTGTGACCCCTAGGTCCTTTTCTGCAGAACTGCTACCTAGCCATTCGGTCCCTACTCTGTACCTGTGCATGGGATTCTTCCATCCTAAGTGCAGGACTCTGCACTTGTCCTTGTTGAATCTCATCAGGTTTTTTTTGGCCCAATCCTCTAATTTGTCTAGGTCCCTCTGTATCCGATCCCTACCCTCTAGTGTATCTACCACGCCTCCCAGTTTAGTGTCATCTGCAAACTTGCTGAGAGTGCAGTCCACACCATCCTCCAGATCATTAATAAAGACATTAAACAAAACTGGCCCCAGGACCGACCCCTGGGGCACTCCGCTCGAAACCGGCTGCCAACTAGACATGGAGCCATTGATCACTACCCGTTGAGCCTGATGATCTAGCCAGCTTTCTATCCACCTTACAGTCCATTCATCCAGCCCATACTTCTTTAACTTGGCGGCAAGAATACTGTGGGAGACCGTATCAAAAGCTTTGCTAAAGTCAAGGAATAATACATCCACTGCTTTCCCCTCATCCACAGAGCCCCTCATCATAGAAGGCAATTAGGTTAGTCAGGCACGACTTCCCCTTGGTGAATCCATGCTGACTGTTCCTGATCACTTTCCTCTCCTCTAAGTGTTTCATAATTGATTCCTTGAGGACCTGCTCCATGATTTTTCCAGGACTGAGGTGAGGCTGACTGGCCTGTAGTTCCCCTGATCCTCCTTCTTCCCTTTTTTAAAGATGGGCACTACATTAGCCTTTTTCCAGTCATCTGGGACCTCCCCCGATCGCCATGAGTTTTCAAAAATGGCGGCTAATGGCTCTGCAATCTCATCCGCCAACTCCTTTAGCACCCTCGGATGCAGCGCATCCGGCCCCATGGACTTGTGCACATCCAGTTTTTCTAAATAGTCCCGAACCACTTCTTTCTCCACAGAGGGCTGGTCACCTTCTCCCCATACTGTGCTGCCCAGTGCAGCAGTCTGGGAGCTGACCTTGTTCATGAAGACAGAGGCAAAAAAATCATTGAGTACATTAGCTTTTTCCACATCCTCGATCACTAGGTTGCCTCCCTCATTCAGTAAGGGGCCCACACTTTCATTGACTTTCTTCTTGTTGCTAACATACCTGAAGAAACCCTTCTTGTTACTCTTAACATCTCTTGCTAGCTGCAACTCCAAGTGTGATTTGGCCTTCCTGATTTCACTCCTGCATGCCTGAGCAATATTTTTATACTCCTCCCTGGTCATTTGTCCAATCTTCCACTTCTTGTAAGCTTCTTTTTTGCGTTTAAGATCAGCAAGGATTTCACTGTTTAGCCAAGCTGGTCGCCTGCCATATTTACTATTCTTTCTACACATCGGGATGGTTTGTTCCTGCAACCGCAATAAGGATTCTTTAAAATACAGCCAGCTCTCCTGGACCTCTTTGCCCTTCATGTTATTCTCCCAGGGGATCCTGCCCATCTGTTCCCTGAGGGAGTCAAAGTCTGCTTTTCTGAAGTCCAGGGTCCGTATTCTGCTGCTCTCCTTTCTTCCTTGTGTCAGGATCCTGAACTCGACCATCTCATGGTCACTGCCTCCCAGGTTCCCATCCACTTTTGCTTCCCCTACTAATTCTTCCCTGTTTGTGAGCAGCAGGTCAAGAAAAGTTCTGCCCCTAGTTGGTTCCTCCAGCACTTGCACCAGGAAATTGTCCCCTACACTTTCCAAAAACTTCCTGGATTGTCTGTGCACCGCTGTATTGCTCTCCCAGCAGATATCAGGGTGATTAAAGTCTCCCATGAGAACCAGGGCCTGCGATCTAGCAACTTCTGCTAGTTGCCAGAAGAAAGCCTCGTCCACCTCATCCCCCTGGTCTGGTGGTCTATAGCAGACTCCGACCACGACATCACCCTTGTTGCTCACACTTCTCAACTTTATCCAGAGACTCTCAGGTTTTTCTGCAGTTTCATACCAGAGCTCTGAGCAGTCATACTCCTCTCTTACATACAACGCAACTCCCCCACCTTTTCTGCCCTGCCTGTCCTTCCTGAACAGTTTATATCCATCCATGACAGTACTCCAGTCATGTGAGTTATCCCACCAAGTCTCTGTTATTCCAATCGCATCATAGTTCCCTGACTGTGCCAGGACTTCCAGTTCTCCCTGCTTGTTTCCCAGGCTTCTTGCATTTGTGTATAGGCACTTAAGATAACTCATCGATCGTCCCTCTTTCTCAGTATGAGACAGGAGTCCTCCCCTCTTGCGCTCTCCTGCTTGTGCTTCCTCCCAGGATCCCATTTCCCCACTTACCTCAGGGCTTTGGTCTCCTTCCCCCGGTGAACCTAGTTTAAAGCCCTCCTCACTAGGTTAGCCAGCCTGCTTGCGAAGATGCTCTTCCCTCTCTTCGTTAGGTGGAGCCCGTCCCTGCCCAGCACTCCTCCTTCTTGGAACACCATCCCATGGTCGAAGAATCCAAAGCCTTCTCTCCGACACCACCTGCGTAGCCATTCGTTGACTTCCACGATTCGACGGTCTCTACCCAGACCTTTTCCTTGCACAGGGAGGATGGACGAGAACACCACTTGCGCCTCAAACTCCTTTATCCTTCTTCCCAGAGCCACGTAGTCTGCAGTGATCCGCTCAAGGTGATTCTTGGCAGTATCATTGGTGCCCACGTGGAGAAGCAGGAAGGGGTAGCAATCCGAGGGCTTGATGAGTCTCGGCAGTCTCTCCGTCACATCGTGTATCCTAGCTCCTAGCAAGCAGCAGACCTCTCGGTTTTCCCGGTCGGGGCGGCAGATAGAGGACTCAGTCCCCCTGAGGAGGGAGTCCCCGACCACCACCACCCTCCTCCTCCTCTTGGTAGTGGTGGTCGTGGAACCCCCATCCCTAGGACAGTGCATCTTTTGCCTGCCAATCGGTGGAGTCTCCTTCTGCTCCCTTCCCTCAGATGGGTCATCTAGTCCACTCTCTGCATTAGTACCTGTAGAGAGAACATGGAAACGATTGCTCACCTGTATCTCCTTTGCTGGTACATGGACGCTCCTCTTTCTCCTTCTGGCGGTCACATGCTGCCAAACTTCTTCACCATCCTTCTGTCCCTGCTGCGCCTGCTCTGAATCTTCAGAACATTGTGGCCGTAGAAGCATCTCCTGACGTCTGTCCAGGAAATCTTCATTTTCCCTTATGCAACGCAGAGTCGATACTCGTTTCTCCAGACCTCGAACCTTCTCTTCCAATATGGAGACCAGCTTGCACTTTGTACAGACAAAGTCATTTCTGTCCTGTGGAAGAAAGACAAACATGGCACAACCTGTGCAGGTTACAACAGCTGATCGCTCACCTTCCATATCACCTTCCTCTTAAGAGCTTCCTCAGCTGATGCAGGAACTACTCAGAGAAACCTGCAGATGAAAGCCTCAGTGAGCTCTCCCCAGGCGAACTCCCTCTGTTAGCCTCTGCTGTTCGCCGCTCAGCTGGTTCGCTGCTGACTGACCTTATATACCAGTCAGGCCCACTCAAGGCCCACCTGGAACAAAGCACTCCCAATTCACACTTTTCAAACAAACAAGCAAGCAATCAAGCACACGGTCAAACTGACAAACTGTCCCAGCAACAGACACTCAGATACTCACCAACACAGCCCCCCTAATGCAGCACTTAGCGTACCTCCTCTCGGACAGATCCCAGGCAAACTCCCTCTGTTAGCCTCTGCTGTTCGCCGCTCTTTTAAATGGCTACTTTTAAATCTGTTATTGAATGTCCAGGGAAATTGAAGTGTTCTCCTACTGGCTTTTGTATATTACCATTCCCGATGTCTGATTTGTGTCCATTTATTCTTTTATGTGGAGACTCCGGTTTGGCCAATGTACATGGCAGAGGGGCATTGCTGGCACATGATGGCATATATAACATTAGTAGACGTGCAGGTGAACGAGACCCTGATGGTGTGGCTGATGTGGTTGGGTCCTATGATAGTGTCACTGGAGTAAATATGGGGACAGAGTAGGCAATGGGGTTTGTTACAGGGATTGGTTCCTGGGTTAGTGTTTCTGTGGTGTGGTGTGTAGTTGCTGGTGAGTATTTGCTTCAGGTTTGGGGGCTGTCTGTAAGCGAGGACTGGCCTGTCTCCCCAGGTCTGTGAGAGTGAGGGATCGTTTTCCAGGATAGATTGTAGATCGTTGATGATGCGCTGGAGAGGTTTTAGCTGGGGGCTGTACATGATGGCCAGTGGTGTTCAGTTATTTTCCTTGTTGGGCCTGTCCTGTAGTTGGTGACTTCTGGGTACCCGTCTCGCTCTGTCAATCTGTTTCCTCACTTCCCCAGGTGGGTATTGTAGTTTTATGACCAAATAAATCTGTTAGTCTTTAAGGCAGGGCTTTGGAGCTGTGCTCCGGCTCCGCTCCAGCTCCAGGCAAAAACCTGCAGCTCCACTGCTCCGGAGCTGCTCCGCGCTCCAGCTCCAGGCTCCGCTCCAAAGCCCTGCTTTAAGGTGCCACCGGACTTCTCATTGTTTTGGTGGATACCGACTAACACAGCTACCCCTCTGATACTAGCCTCCTCTTTGTGACTCGGCCCTCCATCTGGGTCACCAAACATGTTCCCACCTTCCAGACTATTAAAGTCCCTCTTGGCAAATTGGCTCAGGCAGTCTTCCTGCTCACTGCCCCACCGGTGCCACTTTGTCAGAGGCTGGTAGGGGGACCCGGGTCCATCCTCTACTCCAGGTTCTGGCTCAAGGGCCTTCTCAGCAGCAGCCAAGGTTTGACCTACCCCATACCTCACTGCTCTTTGCCCTGAGCCTTGCCTACCTCTCTGGCTCTCCCCCCTTCTCTGGGCTTGCCACGCCACAGCCCTCTTCCCAGGGAGTAACTATGCTACTTGTCTCTAGCCCCAGACACACCTCCCTTCTCCCAGGGAGCAACTGGAGACTTCTTCCCTCTGGTCCCCCTTCTGCTGTATGCTCCCAGGCTTTATGGAAGTCCCACCTATTCCTGCCCAGCGTCTGTTCCCAGTCAATCCCCTGCTCCCTGGCTCCTCCTCCAGGTGCAGTCCGTGGAGTTAATTGGCCTGTCTGGCCATCTGAACACCTTCCAGTCCTGTGTGGGGTAGACACCCCATCACAGGCCCATTCAAAGAAAATGCATTTTAAGGTAGTCAAGTGCAAAGTTACAATACACATCTAGGAACAAGGAATGCAAGCCACACCAACCGAATGGGGGGCTGTATCCTAGAAAGCAGTGACTCTGAGAAGGATTTAGGGGACAAAACAACTGAACATGAGCTCCCAGTGCGATAACATGGCAAAAAGGGCTAATGTGATCCCTGGATCTGTAAGTATGAGTAAGAATAAGGAGGCAATTTTACCTCTGTATATGGCATTGGTGAGTCTGGTACTGGAATATTGTGTACAGTTCTGGTGTCCACATTTTAACCAAGATGTTGAAAAATTGGAGAGGATACAGAAGAGAGCCACAGAAATGATGCAAGGTCTGGATAATCTCAAACTGTTTAGCTTATCAAAAAGAGTGAGAAGTGACTTGATTACAGCCTACAAGTACTTTGTGATGACAACATTCTTTAACGAGGAGAGAATACTTTAATTTAGTGGAGAAAGGCTAAACAAGAACCAATGGTGGGAAACTGAAGTCAGACAAATAAGAAATTAGGCACAGATTTTAAACAATGATGGTGATTAATCACTAGAACAAACTACCAATGGAAAGAATAGTACACCTCTACCTCGATATAACGCGACCCGATATAACACGAATTCAGTTATAACGCAGTGAAGCAGTGCTCCGGGGGGGGGGGGGGGCTGCACACGCCAGTGGATCAAAGCAAGTTCAATATAACGCGGTTTCACGTATAACGCGGTAAGATTTTTTGGCTCCCGAGGACAGCGTTATATCGAGGTAGAGGTGTAATAAGAAATAACTCTACTGAGTTTGGTTGTTTCCCTTTGTATAGTGGCAGAGCTATGTACCAGCAGGTCTCTGAGACCAGGCAGGCATCATCAACTCCTTCCCTGCTGTCTTAAGGAGCTAAACTAAAGGCAGCTCAGTTCTTAATTATTATTAGAAAGTTTATAGAAACGTATCTGCCAGAGCCTGTGTCTCAGAATGCCCCCAAGGGGGTGCTTTGAAAATACTTACTGACGCCATTTCATTTGATTTTAATACTGAACTAAGTCACATACCAAATCATGGCCATTACCTTGTTCATTTAAATATTAATACCAGAAGTCACCGATTCAGTTACTGTACTTCTTTTGATTGCAGCACCTTCTAAAATCCTGGATGTGTGGAGGGTTATGGGTCCAGTATACACGAACGGTAGCCAAGAAGTGATGGTCTTGATAAAGGTAATGCCATGTTCTTTTTCAAGCCACATGGGATTCTAAAATACCATTTATTATTATTATCAACTATATTACTGTTGCATCTAAGAGCCCCAGTCATGGGCCAGGACCCTGTTGCCCTAGGTGTTGTATGGACGCAGAACAAAAAAACCAGTCCCTGTCCTGAAGAGCGTACAATCTAAATAGACAAAAGAGACACAGGGTGGGGTAGGGGCAGAATACATCAGCAGCAGGAGCAGTGTGATGGCAGCAAACAGCATGTTAATGCCCCTACTTTTCTGGGGGAGGAGGGTTAGGATATCAGCGAAGTAGAAGGGAGAGGGGACACTGACAGACAGGGAGAGGGAGAAGAAGGTAAGAGGAGTGAAGCTGGGATGAAGAGACTATTGGTAGTCGTCTACACTGCCAGCTAGCTTGGGCTGTGGGGCTGTTTCATTGCAGTGTAGACCACAGGGTCCTAGAGCCCAGGCCCCACCCTGAGCCCAGACGCTGACACTGCAATGAAACAGCCCAAGCCCAAGTCAGCCAGCCCGGGCCAGCTGTCGGGGCGGCAGGTTTGTATAATTTTTGGTGGTGCCCAGAACAGGTCCAAGTCTCCCTCCCACCCCCACCCACCTGCCTAAGGCTCTGGGAGGGAGTTTGGGTGCAGGCTCTGGGATGGGGCAGGGGTTTGGGGTGTGGGAGGGGGTGAGGGGTGCAGGCTCTGGGAGGGAGCTTGGGTGCTGGGTGAGGGCTCTGGGCTGGGGCAGGGAGTTGGGGTGTGGGAGGGGTGAGGGGTGCAGGCTCTGGGAAGGAGTTTGGTTGCAAGAGGGGGTTTGGGGTGCAGGCTCTGGGCTGGGGCAGTGGTTTGGGCTGTGGGAGGGGGTGAGGGGTGCAGGCTCTGGGAGACAATTTGGGTGTGGGCTTTGGGCTGGGGCAGGAGGTTGGGGTGCGGGAGAGGGTGAGGGGTGTGGCACTTACCTCGGGCAGCTCCCGAAAGCAACCCACATACCCCTCTGGCAGTGGCTCCTAGGCGGGGCAGCCGTGGGGTCTCCGCACGCCGCTGCCCACAGGCAGCACCCCTGCAGCTCCCATTGGCCACAGTTCCCAGCCAATGGGAGCTGCGGAGTCAGCGCTCGGGGGGGGGGCAGCGTGCGGAGACACACACCCCTTGGGGCTGTAGGACCGTTCTGACCACTTCCGGGAGTGGCGCGGAGTGAGGCTGGGCAGGAAGCCGCCTTAGCCTTGCTGCACTGCTGGTGGTGGCGGCCAGGGAGCCCTTTTAAATCGCCTGGAGGCAGTAGGTGGGGCTGGGAGACGCTTCGGGGGAGGTGTGCAGGGGCAGCAGGTGGGGCCGGGGGAGAGACCCATCCCTGAACATTGGTGATGCCGGGCCCCCGGGCCCTGAATATTCCTGGAGCACAGGCACCACGGGCCCATACAACTCGCCGCCCCTGCCAGCTGTGGGTGTCTAATTGCAGTATAGACATACCCTATGAGGGAGGGAGAGGGTGATGGTTGTAGTAAGCAGTCAGTCACCAAAGGGCAGAGAAAGTCCTGTTGAAATGGTAGAAAGTTCTCCAAAAAGGACTAAGGTCCCTGCTTTGGCTGCTTCTGCCCCTCTGGCTTGCTGGTCTTTGCATCTTTCTCCCAAGCCCACATGGTGTGGGGGAGGGAGGAGAAGAGGAGAGACACCCTTGGATCCTGATACCCCATAAGGGGGGTGAGGGTGGCTCCCCTGCACAGTTATGGGCTCAGGAAGAAGGGGAGGGAAGAGATTTTAGTTTTGTGGCTCATCTGGGAGTGTTCTACATCCTGGTTATATGGGAGCTCAAAGCTACAAGGAAAAGTGATGTTTTTCTTGTACAAGCAGTAACCAGCCAGTTTTTTTGAGGGAAGAAAGAGGACAAAGACGATGACATGCCTGAATAAACTTAAGGCAAAATTTGTTTGTACCTATTCCTTTAGGAAAAATTGTTCCAGAGTATTCTGCATGCTAAATTGATGAGTCTCACTCCAGTCCTTTGAGATCCTCTGTCAGTTAACAATACTCTTGGCACATCGTTACAATTTCATGCGGAGCACTATGCGTGGGGATGGTGAACCGAGGAATGTGTTCCCCAGTGGCAGCAAATAACACACTGTTCTATAAGGGCATTTATTTTTTCATTGTTTTCAGCCTCTCGCTCCAAAAGATGCCAGAGGAAGAATTCTGGGTTATACTGTGTTCCATGAAAGCCGGGGAGAAATGGTTAACTTATGTAACACATCAGACACACAATGCAAAGTTCTGGTTTCCCCAGCAATGCGCACCATCCATGTGACTGCATATAATTCAAAGGGAAGTTCCATGCCAGCCAGTATAACAGTGACCCAAGAGCACAGTAATTTTAACGGTAAGATTATGCACACATCATCATTAGCTTTAACTGAAATCTGGTTTTGTCAGAACTGGAAAGAAAAAAAAATCTTCTGTTTATTGCTTTAAATTGAAGAAAACCCTCTGGAAATTCTGCTCCTACCCACTTCTTTTTATAAATGAACTTAGTGCTCTCCAGAAGATGCCAGACAGTGTGCCCTGGAGACAATAAATAAGCAGCCATATATTTCAAATGTTCCTCTCTGACATTGTTCAACAATAGCTTTAAAAATAAGTTTTGGGCTGTCTGCATTGGCTGGCACCAGCTGACACAACTGTGCTGCTTAATAAGGTCTTGAAAGCAGTCTCAGAACGTGGGCAATTTCCCTATGTTCACAGGACCTTAGTGAAAATAACCCCTTTCATTTCCAATAAAGGCACAGTTTCACCTTTACATCTTGTCATTTAAAACAAACAACAACAACAGGGAATTAGAAGTAGTTTCAGGGTCTACATCTACCTCAGATTCCCCAGGCCAATGACTGTGGTTTTCCACAACCACATTTTCCTGTTTTCTAAAATGTTTCTTGCATTCAGCAACGGGGGAAAGTCCCACAGACACTGCAGGTGAAAGGGATTATATAGTGAAAATGACTAAATAGAAAGTGCATTAGGTAAATAAAGTGGAAAAATCTGATTGTTCTTGAGTCTCTCTATTAGAAGAATCAGAGGTGTTTCTTGTAAAAAGCAACAGGTACAGATTTTCAGAGAGAGAAAAGGTGCGATAAACTCAACAATAGGCCTTTAATATATAAAATGCTCCAAATGTCTGTGTAAAATCTCTTTCTTTGATTTCAAGATCATTTCTTAAATTATTTCAGAGCATAGGCAGTTTCCCTGTGCAGAATGGGCCATTTAATGGGCCTTCCTATGACTGGAAGGATCCAGCCCACCTTAGTCATATCACTCCTCCTACCTCTGTTTGCAGATTTCCTATCCCCCATCAACATGCAGATTAGCCATGATGACCACAGAGGAGTATCTGTCAACTGGGAGCTGCCTAAATACATTGGAAGATCAGTTCTGTGGTTCATAGTTGAATGGATTTTTGCAGCTCAGCATAACCAGCAACACGATTTTTTATGGAAGAAAGTCCCCAGCCAGGATACATTTACATATATAGAGGGTAAGATATGGTAACAGTCTTTTTGCTATCTACTTTCTGTATAGTGCTATAGATGTACACAAGGCCTTGTAGCTCAAAATACAACAAAAGAAAACAAAGGAACTGTGAATTTAAATTGAGCCCCAGGTCTCTGGTACTTTTAACAGTACACCTCTACCTCGATATAACGCTGTCCTCAGGAGCCAAAAAATCTTACCGCGTTATATTGAACTTGCTTTGATCCACCAGAGGGCGCAGCCCTGCGCCCCCCACCCCCCGGAGCACTGCTTTACCATGTTATATCCGAATTCGTGTTATATCGAGGTAGAGGTGTACAAATATGACAAAGGAGAGCAGGTGGATGTTTGTAGTAGATTGGCAGGAGGGAGGAGTTACGTGGTCTGAAAGAGGTTGGGGCAGGAAACATGGAAATTAATTGGGAGGCTGTTCTAAATGTAGGATGCTCTGTGAAAGGAGAGACCAAGTCACAAAGAGGGAGAAGACCTGAAACTTGGCTAGATTGTGGGAAGTAGTGAAGTCATACGTGGGCAGGGAAGAGCGGTACATATGGAAATGTGTCTATAAAGAGTGAAAATACAGGAGCAGAGGCAGTAATATGTGAGGCAGCAACTGTCTTCTGCAGTTATTGTTGCTGAACAATTGTAGGGGACAAAACCTGCAGGCTTTACTCAGGCAAAATTCCCACTGAGGTCAAGCATCCAGCAAAATAAGGATTGTGGCATGTGTCCCATTATGCTGAATGCAGCATTATTGTAACCATCTTGATCCCAGGATATGAGAGAGAGACAAGGTGGGCGAAGTAACGTCTTTTATTGGACCAACTTCTATTGGTGAAAGAGACAAGCTTCAGAAGAAGAGCCCGATGTAGCTCAAAAGCTTGTTTCTTTTACCATCATCAACTTCTGTTGGTCCAATAAAAGATATTACCCTCCCCCACCATGTCTCTCCGTTATGTTGACTGCAGATCTTGTCAGCAAAGTGTTCCTGGTCCCCACATTTCCATGTGATCATTGGCATTTTACTCCCGTAAAATCAGTTGTCATAGGCTTGGTGAATTGCATATAATGGGATCTGTATTCCTGGGCAGTGTAGCAATTTAGCCTAGGATGAATCTCCAGTTAACCATATTAGTTGGAAAAAAGATTCTGTACTGATATATTATGAGGAAAATGTGAGAAACCAAATTCAAGTGAAAACTGGTAGCTGCTTTCATCATAATAAATACAACTGTATAATAAAAAATGAACACATCCTTTGTAGTCACCTTCTCATTGGATGCCATGTTACTTTACAAGTAAGACATGTAAATGAATATGAAACTAAAATCCCTTCCATAAACTGTTAACAAATATGGTCTTTACAGTGGAATGTACAGTGCAGAAAACAAAGCCTCACTGTAACTGACATACAATTAATTCTTCCATCTGATAAACCATGTGTCACCACAGAGATTATAAAATTTGCTATGGCACATATGTACAAATGCATTCATTTTGCTAAATCTGCAGCAATACAGGTTCAGGAAATTTGGGTCTATAGTTTTATTACTGGTGAAAAGTTTGATACCCAAATTCTCTCACAACACAATTGTCTCCAGTGTTATGTATCAGAACAGATCTGTCATACATAAGTTAGCTATATTCAATATGTATTAAACTGCAATTTCCTTCTGAAGGTTTTAATAATACGCTTCTCTTTCTAGCATTTTTTAAAACCACCAGTCACTGTGGTGTCAAATATCCACAGGGCTTTTCATCTTCAAAGCACTTTACAGACATTAACTAATTAATCTTCACTGCAATGTTAATGAGTGCTCTTCCATTAGAGATGGGGAAGCAGAGAGAAGTTTCCAAGAAAATTTGAATTTTTTGTCAAAAATTAATATATAAATACATTAATTAGTTTTAAAAGCCCCGAAAATGGAAATATTTCAGCCAAACCCCCAAAATATTTAGGTTTGGCCATGCTGCTGCAGGCAGTGCCTCATGGGAAGTGTTGTTCAGTTGCCTCACGTCTCCATTGTCCTCCATGGGCTAGGCTTCCCACCCAGACTACATCTTCCCATGATGCACAGTGCCAAGGACACCCATGATGCACTGCTTCCCCTCTCCAAAAGGAGAGCCCAGAGTGTATCGTTCAGTAGTTGAATTTTCACTGCAAAAAAACCCGAAGTTTTCCACCACGACCCTCCCACCCTCACCACCCCCCCCAAAAAAAAAAAAAAAAAAAAAATCTGACCAAGCTGGATAGTCAGTCTGAGTGATGGGAATAGAATTTAAGCATTCTTAGTACTTCCTGCTCCCATATAGTCAGACCAGGCCTCTTTTCACTTTCTTTAAATATCCCATTAAAATTTTCTGCAGTTTTAACTTTAACTTGCACAGAAATTTTAAATAAAATTAACATTCGTTTCAGGAGACCTCACAGAAGGAATTCACATGAACATTTCAGTATATGCAGTGTATCAAGATGGAATAAGCAAGCCATGTCCTGGCCAACTTTATCTGGTGGATTTAGGTAAGTGTACTCTTATGGTAAAGTCACTGCGTGCTGGGATGGAAGTAACATTTCAGTGTTCAGTTTTATGGAAAACAGTCTTCCCCCAGGTCTTTCCATGATTTGGCAATTTTGTAGAGCTACTTGATTTTATAAACTATGGCTAAACCTATCAATTTTCTCCCGCTTTCCTTGAACTATAGAGAAAAGCAGAACTTTAGAAGGAGTTTAAAAGAAGGCAGGGTTTTTTTGGATACCAGAACACCACTAGCAGGGACCTTGCCAATACAGTTGCACTTTGCCTTTGTGTGGGTATAATGTAGTTTGCAGCTCATCATGGGACACAATATAATTAAAGCTGATGCTCAAGGGAATCAATTTTCACTTTTCAAAATGGTACAAATACTGATGTGTTTGTGAATTTTCATGAGAATCTGCAGATTTGTTCATGGGGAGAATTTTCACTTTGTAATGGAAGAGGACAAATTTTGCTTCTTTTGGGGGCACATTTGACAATTAAAGCCCATGCAATGCGGGGAAACACCATCATTTTTATGGGGAGAAAATGGCGAAGCGGTGATCCTTCTTAACCTCCCCTGGAGAAGCAGCTGTGTAGGTCCAGGGCCAGGCCCTATGTGGTCTAAATATAGAAAAATAAGAGAAAGCTTTGCATAACCTCCAGTATTCTGAATGCCCCTGTCTCCCTTGTAGGATAATTGAGTGGCCTCTAGCATTGTTTTGGCCTCTGTTCTGTTTGGGAGCCAGACGTACAAAATTAATTGAGATGTTCTGTGCAACTGATCCTTGGCCAGACCACCAGCTGAAATGGCACACTGGGACAAGCCAATAGCCAATCAGGGATCTTCAGAACAATATGGGAGAACACAAGTATTCCCCTCTCCTACAGCTACTTCACATACTTTTCCAAAGGGAAAGGGTCCTGTTTTCTCCTGGCTTGGACTCATGCAATTTGTAATGTACACAAAGCCCAAACCTGATCTTTTGTTCTGGATCAATAGAGACACACTTTTGGAGGCCATCAGAATTCTACTGGCTGTTTTCTTCAGTAAAGAAAAGCTACTGTACCCATAACTGGAGACAAGGACAACATATGTGTTTTTTCCCATAAAGCCACAAAATCATTTTTCATGCTGCTCTGAATAGATTTCCCAGATGAGCTACCATGAAGCTGTACTAAGACAAACTGGCTATGTTTCTGGCCAGGATTTTTCTCAGGGGCCGTCCTGCCAATGTTTTCCACCAAGGAGGCATGACCTTGAGTATATACTCAAAGTTATTTGATCATTGTTTTCAGCGTTGTCCTTCCTCAAAGACAAATTGATTGTCTCCAATGTGGTGATCTAGTTACTACATCAGCAGACAAGGTTCCCATAGAAACTAACCAGGCTACAGATATTCCATCTACTCCTTGTGAGGGGGGAAAAAAAAAAAAGGATCAATATAAGCAAGACACTAAATCTTGAACTCTCAACAAGACATAGCTTAGGGTGATGTTTGCTGCACTGCTGAAGACACTACAGGAGCTAAGTATAGAGTGTTATCGGTACAGCTGAGTTAATATATTCATAGGATTTAAGGCCAGAAAGGACCATCTAGTATGTAGTATGACCTTCTGCATTACACAGGCCATAGAATATCACCTGATAATTCCTGCATCAAGCCCATATCTTCTGGTTGAGTTAGAACATATCAATATTTATATTGTGATTTTAAGCCACATATGTGAAATCAAATATGTGCTAGTCATGAGAAATACAACTTAATAACTGGGCTGGTGAATTCTGCACTTGCTGCAGCTATTGAATATTTAAATCTGCGTTCCCTTGTAGAGTAATCCAAGGTGACAAAGGCATGGGTGACATATATTATATATATATTAGGGAGAAATAACATTACATATATAAATGACTGGGGTAAATGATATATGTTATATAGCTATATAATTTATCCCCATCATCCACAACCCCAGTTATCCAAGAGATTTTTTGTAATTACTCTAAAGCACTTAGCTAAATGAGTTTGTCTCTGTTAACAGTTGATTTAGGAAGCTCATAAATACGTCAAAGCTATTTCAAGTCCATTGGGAAAATAGGTAATATAGATGTGAATCACACTGGGGCGAAAACAAGTGAATAGTTTTTCTTCTTCTTTTGTGAATTAGTCACATTCCCACCTTTGATTATAAACCATAATGTCAGCCTGAATGTCAGGTCAGATCAAAGACTGCACTGAAACTCGTACCAAGACAATTGTATGAAATAGTTTGACAGTTGACACAGCAGTGATATCGTGACACGTACATTTCATCTTATATAACAGTTGTGGAGAAGGTCCAGAGAAGAAGAAGAAATCTGGTACAGTCTCTGAGTTTGGCAGTCTTCCTTTTTTGTCAAAGTCTTGGTTAAACAAGACATTTT